>NC_033627.1:9482020-9646892 GCF_001540865.1 Ananas comosus
TCAATTTAAGATCGGAGTTATTGATCTTTATCTAGGTAGTGAATAGAATTTTCTATCAAAAATTCAACCTTCTCGGATTTTTTTGCACCATTAAACTAGCAAGTGTTCCATACCAGCCGTTAAAAATTGTCAATTTTGTGAGCTTTTGATCGTAAAGTAATGATATCGAAAAATTATAAAATTTAATTTTTAGATATTTTAAATGCTCTGTGACACCCCAATAGTCCCATATCGGATGGGAATGGGGTTGTCATTGGGTTTATAAGAGACTTAGACACTNTCAAATTTAATTAATTTATATTATATAATAAAATTTAAGTCTAAATATATTATCATAAAAATAATATTTATATTAATATATTTATTTATATATCTATTTATCTAATAAAATAAAGATAAGAATAAAGTTGTTCTCAGTTTTTCTAGGGACAATTTTTAGCGGGTTGTTCCAGAACAATCCAGAACAACCTGTTTTGACCAGAACAATCCGTTTCCTCCTGTTCTTTTACCGCATGGTTATAATTTAGGGAACATCCTGTATTGTTCCGAAATATCCTCGGTACCAACCGCAGCTGAGAGAACAAGGTTACCATCCTAGAGAGGGGTACGTGGAGACGAATTAGCGCTCTATGGTTTCGATCTCGTCCTTTTCCTCCTTATCTAAAGCCAGAAGCTGGGAAAAAGAGGGAAAAAAATAAAAAATAAAATAAAATAAAATCTCCCTTCGGATTTACTCGGCCATGTATGATTGGGCTGGGCCAGTAATGATGCCTTGGGCGAGCCGGTCCAATTAAAGAAAATGATAGCTTGGGTCCGGGCCAGAACTTCCAGTGCCTTTGATTTTAAGGCCCCGACAAACTCGGTGTACCGGATTGGACGAGTCGCGTTGGTGGGTCACTGGGTCGAGCCAGATTTGCTCGAGCCTAAATTATCTTGCATGCGTGATAGCTAGTGCACCAGCAAATATGTAAGTACTCCGAGCAGAAGATTCCTCTGCAAATGCCTCGCCCTCAACTCATCCAATCGGGGGGAGTCCGCGAAGGCAACGAAAAATTGTCAGGTGAAATTTTGTTGTTGCCCTTTAATGTAAAAGACCCAAAACTCTCCTCATGGATCAGTATCCTGTTTTCACTGGCCAGTATTCAGAGCAGGAGCATTAAAAAAATGTAACCCCAAATCCAACCTGCTGAATCTATTCCCGTACTTGTTACTTGGCCCATGCCTCCGTAAAATGGCATATTGTTTTGCATAAATATCTTTTAGGCCCGTTTGATTTAACGTGAAACTGTAAAAAGTAATTTTTGGTTTTTTTTTTTTTTTTTAACGTTTTGTAGTGTTCGGTGTGTAGGAAAAAAATAATTTTTTATCAATATTTGTGAAACAATCGTTGTACTCTAAAAATTTAAGTTGTTAGAGAACGGTATTTATATATTTTTCTATATTTAATATTTTTCTTAACATTCCCTCTCACATCTGGGCTCAAGATTTTCCCCTCACATCTGGACTCGAGATTTTTGTAATGCCCATAGCGTGAACTTAAATTAAATGAAAGAAAATTAATAATCTTAACACTCCCCTCACATCTGGGCTGTGAGCTTGAATTTTTTGCAAGGCGTATAACGTCAAGCTTAAATTAAATGAGAAAAAATTAATAATTTTAACACTCTCCCTCACATCTTGGCTCGAAATGACTTAAATTAACTTAGAGAAAATTAATAATGTTAGAAGTCTAGCATGACTCGAAATCAGAATCTTCTGCTCTGATATTATATGAAACAATCGTTATACTCTAAAAGCTTAAATTATTAGAAAATAATATATATATATATATTTTTTATTTAACACTCCCCTTAATAACATTTATTTGGTTAAAAGAAAAAAAAATCCACACTTGCTTGGTTCGGTCGAAAAAAAATGTTTGAAAAAAATTTTACGCAGTTTAAATTTTCGTTTTTCACCAAAAAATAGCAAAAAAAATAAAAATTTCAATTTTTTCTATATTCGTAAAAATACATGCATGAAAAGATAGTTTTACGTCAAGCCAAATAAGCGGAAAAGTATTTTTCATACCAAAAATAAATTTTTGGTTCATCTTAGGCGAACCAAACATCCCCTTAGTGAAAAACAATTTCACATATTTTTAGTGAAACATATCTTTGTGGTTTGTTTTATAGAAAAATATTTTTTTTTTGAGAAATATTTTATAGAAAAATATTATCTGTACACCTCAAAAAGAGAAAGCATATTTACACACTAAAGTTTTGAATTTATAAATTTTAATTTTAATATTATAGAAAAATTGACAAGGCATGCATAGGAGTGATATAGATCCTTAGACAAAGGAGCCTAAGATTTACTCTTTTGTTTTTGGATATATAAATCTCACTGTTCTTTTCGATACGAATGCGCAACTTCTTTTTTTTTTTTTTTCACTCTTTCTTGAGGCCTTGGATACTTTATTCTTGTAGCTTAATTCACTCTTTTTATGAATAATTAAAGTGAGTAGCAGGCTATCTTCTTTTTCAAAAAAAAAAAATGTGCAACTTAAAGTGAAAACTTTTTCCCCTCACTTTCCGTCTCTCTCAACCTATTTTCTTTTTCTGCAAACTGACCAATTACATGTCTCAAACTTTATCTCGGCCAAAGCAACTAGAAAAATAAATGTAATATTTTTCAATGAAAGAATGAATTTTCTCATGGAAAGTGCTTTTAATAGTTTTCTTTTAAATCAAAATAGCTAATTAATGAGTTATACGGAGATATTAAATGTGGATCGGATCACGATCTGAGACTTGTCACTTGGGCAAGAACCAGTATCTAAATCTTTCATAGACAACACCAATGTTTTCTTTTTTGCCCTACTAGCTAGGTGTGGTTATTGGAGTGAACCCATTAACTAATCGCCACAAAACACTACCTAGTTAAGAATAGGTTGTTGTTACATATCCAAAACAAAAACTAATCGTTTTTTAGTACAGGTCAGGCCATTAAAAAAAGTGCTGTACTTAAACTACAAAAAATAAATGCCAAATCAAGGAAATGTGAAACAGGCCAGATTTGAGCAGAACTAGATCGAAGTAGATCGAGATTCTTCGCCTGGCCCTGAGTTACAAATGGTAACTTAAATGCCCATGTGATTGCTGCAACATTGTCCCTGTCCCCATTGTCAATTCAATCCGAGAAATTACTGGCTCTGCCGCGCCATAACTAAGTCCTATATATATACTGGAACACTTGTATGTATGAGTTTTACTACGTACGTACAGAGGTTCCAAAAATCATAATATAATATGTTCTTCAATATTTGAAGAGATCTAGCTATCTATAGATTGAGAGTCACATATTTTAGATATCGAATTCTTAGCGATCGAACATTGATTTTTGGGCTGCTCGATACCTTTGGTAATAGAATTACTAAAAATTTACAAGTTTTTATATACATATTCTTTGATTATTGCATGTTGTACGTATATTATAAATGTAGAATGAATTAAGTTAGAATATTTTGGACAATAATATTCACTGTATACTTTTTAACAATTAGATATCTAGTCTAGGATTTAATATTGGTAGGTAGAAGTAGAACAACATTAATGTAGAAGGTTAATTAGAAAGTTGATTGAAAAAAAAAAAAAAATTATTTACTGTCAATTAATAGTGTTCTAGATAAACTCAATGTATATGGTGCATGAGATGTACGAATGCACGTGGTGTATGCAGTAATTTCTGATAAAATTCGGCCCGAGTCCGCATAGGCCGAGGTGGTTGGATCCTCTTAAATGCCACGTGTCTCCAGAGGAACCCCGACCAAAAAGATCCCAAGATTGAGCTGCACCCAATGGGGACTCCAGTACAGGATCTCAAATATGGTTTTTGGTGCGTGGTGAGTTAAAAAAAATGGAGAAGCGCCTTGGCTCAAGAGGAGGGGTCGACGGAGACAGGGATAAGGTGAGGAGGAACTTAAATGAGCCATTAATGGCTCCCAATCCCATTTGCTAAAGCATGGTGAGAAATTTAATGCCCTCCATTAATTTATTTTTATGGTACCTCTCATTAGAAGTTTTAGGCTTTTATCTCGTCGTGTTATTTCCATACTCTACTGAGTTTAGAGTTCTACATTGCATCCATCCAAGAGTTAATATAGGTTTTTTTTTAAATTTTACTGTTTAAAAAATAGGATTGTAATATGACTAACGATCGAGCTGATAACATTAGGCGTCTTTCTTTTCCTTTTGAAAGAGAAAGATAGCATAACTCAAGTTTTTGGTGCGATCGCTCGAGATTTGAGACAGTTGAATTTTACTAAAATAGTTTCATTAGCTCCGGTAAGTATTATAAATAGTAGTAGATAAGATTATGCTATAGTAGGGTATCTAAAATAGACCAAATTAGTAGATTGTGTCTCACATATATACTTTCTTAAAAAAAAAGGAAACATACTGATTATATCAAAATTAGAAAGAATCCATAATTTTAGTTCGCCATGGGTAGGGACATTATTGCCGATTTAATAATTTCTAGACGTTTTTTTTTTTTTCTTTTAAAAGAGAAAGATAGCATGTTATCTCAAATAAATTTTGAACTCGAGTCTTCAAATATGAACTATCAAATTTTTAGTCAACGGTACTAGATAAATTGGGGTCTACTACTTTGAACACTCCAAAATAAATATTGCGTTAGGATTGAGCAACACGTGGCTTAGTGTGCTTAAATATTCGGGGCCCAGTGTTTTGGATTTTACCGGACGTTCTAGTTGAAGTGCATATATATGTAACTCGGTCGATCAGTGGGTCAAGGGGAGGAGTAAATGCTCTAACATTTGTGATCCTCTCCCTCCTTGTGAAAGGGCTCCGATTAATGGAGAATTAAACATTGATGGTTCCCTTTGGCCACACCCTCAACTATCAACTATAACTAGAAGTATAGGTTTTGGGAAATTGTGTTTCTTCCAGTTGTGCATAAATGATGTACCAAATCACTCGATTTGGATTATATGTAAGATCCATGTATATGCCACACTAATATTTTGGCAATTTTGCGATAATTGTTAGAGCTGGTGGGAAGTATGAACATCTTATTTATCATATATAACTCCTTAAATTGTTCATCTGTGATAATTATTAGCTCATGTTAAAATCTCAAAGATGATTATAATATTAATTACAGACTCTTAAATCGTATTTTTGAAATATAGCAGATCACCAAACAGATGGTACAAACGATTACAATCTCAAAATAAGCATCAGATGAAACTTCTGAGTGATAATCGCCAAAAAAAAAAAAAAAAAAAAAAAATCTGTATCATATGAATGATTAAGCTGTCAAAATAACTGACAAATACAACTTTTGAACTGTAATTGTAAAAAAAAAAAGCCCTATTGTAACGATACGTGGTTCAAGATGTGATCATTCAAATTAATTGGTCATAACGAAATAATTAATAAATTCTCTTTGGATAAAAAAAAAATAATTAATTTATAAAGGAGCGGAGGGAGTAATAAATGCATTAATGTTCAAGATGGTGAGAAGGACGTACTTACTAAAATTAAATAATTATAAGGTACCTTTCAATGTGATGTGATGTAGCATGTATAAATACGAAACATAGGCCTTGCCTGACCATATTCAATTGCATTAAATTAACATCACACTCGGCTACTTAAATTGCAGTGCGGTTCGAAGAGCAAACCAAAGTTTGGCATGCAGTCCTTAGACACGACATTTAAAGCAGGAACCTGAAGAAAGTTTATTAAAGGGAAAACTTTAAAAAATTCCTCTGTGGTTTCGTATTTTTTTATTTTAATATTTCGTAGTTTAAAATGTATTAAATTAGTATCATGTGGTTTTATATTTTCTCACTTTAGTATTCTGTGATTTAAAATGTATCAAGATAGTATTCTGTGGTTTTATTTTTGTATCAAGTTAGTACCTTGTGGTTTTATTATTGTATCAAGTTAATACCATATGATTTTGTAAATTACAGGGTACTAAAGTGAGAAAGTGCGAAACCACGGGATACTAAAGTGAGAAAGTGTGAAATCATAGGATACTAACTTGTTACACTTTAAACCACATAATACTAAAGTGAGAAAAGTGAAACCATAAGGAGGGTATTTGAAGTTTTCCCTTTATTAAATTAGTTTACAATAAAAGCACATCATTTGGAGCGATTATATATATATATATATATATATATATAGTTGAGCTATGATACTTTTACAAGTATCACCATCATGGTGCTATTAGGTTTTAAGCCATTGGATCTACTTTTTGATTATTAATAGTCCTTGGATTAAACACTATTCCACCTGCCACTATCATCTCAACCTCACATCTCTCCATCCAAGGGCTAAAAACACACAAGTATCACCCCCATGATACTTTTACAAGTATTCTAGCCCTACTATATATATATATATATATATATATGTAGAGTAGGGCTACTATACTCTTATGAGTATAGAAGCCTTCGTACTCATAAGTTGTTTTCGATGATGGAGCTTCCGAATCGATGATCCACTCCGTTAAATATGATCTAGAGTATTTGAAACTTCTCGAAAATAAATTTTGTAAATTTTTGAAATCATAATAAAGTCCATCAAGAAGACATAAAATAAACAGTCAAAATCGAACGACGTCCTAAAAATGGATGATCGGATCCTTCAATTTAAGATCGGAGTTATTGATCTTTATCTAGGTAGTGAATAGAATTTTCTATCAAAAATTCAACCTACTCGAATTTTTTTGCACCATTAAACTAGTAAGTATTCCATACCGGCTGTTAAAAATTGTCAATTTTGTGAGATTTTGATCGTAAGGTAATGATATCGAAAAATTATAAAATTTGATTTTTAGATGTTTTAAATGCTCTAGATAACGTTTAACGGTGTGGATCGTCGATTTGGAAGCTCTATCATCAAAAACAACTTATGAGTACGAGAGTGATCGTACTCATAATAGTATAGTAGTTAGTTAAGACCGCTCGATATTTATATTCATCACCACATTCTTTTTCTCTTTTACAGCCGGAAAATGGAAAGATCAATCTTTTTAAGTTCAACGGTGTAGAAGTATCCAAATTACATGAAAGTTTAATAGAAAATTCTACTTAACATCAATAGCAAGATCAATACTTCTGATTTGAAATTTGAGTCCTTTATCATTATTTTTTATAAGATTTTTATTTTCAGCCGTTCATTTTGAGACTACTCGTTCACTAGGCAAACGAAGTCAAAAAATTATGAAATTTGGTTTCTAGATAGTTCCAATAGCGTAGATCATATCTAATGGAACTGATCGCCGAATCAAACGTCTCATCATCAAAAACAACTTACAAGTACGGAGGCCCCGGTACTTTCGAAAGCATAGGAGCCTACATATATATATATATATAGTTGAGCTAGAATACTCTCAAAAGCACTATGGGGGTGGTGCTTTTGAGTTTTTAGCCATTGGATGGAGAGATGTGAGGTTGAGATGATTGTGGTAGGTGGTGGTAGGTGGAATAGTGTTTGATCCAAGGGCCATTAGTAATCAAGAAGTAGATCCAATGGCTAAAACCTAATAGCACCATGGGGGTGATACTTGTAAAAGTATTCTAGCTCAATTATATATATATATATATATATATATATATATATATATATATATATATATATATATATATATAAATATATATATATTTATAGTCCGGTTACTATCCTATTAATAGGATTGAGCCATTGTCCTATCAAGTCGTTTGATCGATCGGAACTATTCAAATTGATAATCGACACCGTTGAAATTGATCTACACAATTAAAAATGTTTAGAAACCAAATTTTTGTAATATTTAAAAATCATTATCAAGTTCATCTTAAGAGGCACTGACAAGTGATCACTAGACAAATGATATCGAAAAATCGCAAAATTTATTTTCTTAGATACTTCAAATACTGTAGATCAAGTAACGGAGCCGATCGTCGATTCGAAAGTCGAACGTCGAAACAAAGTGAAGCACGAGCCCCTCGTGCTTTCATAAGCATTTTAGCCGCACTATATATATATATATATATTATTATATATTTATATATATATATATATATATATATATAATTATATATTCTTTATTCTGTTTGAGTTTTTTTTGCATTTAGCCCCCTGGCAAATTTTTATTTTAAAAATAGCCTTGTCAAAATTTAATTTGCAAAAATGACCCTAGCCTACACGCAGGGTGCCACTGTCAGCGCCCCGCTGGCGGGGCGGTGCTGGAGGCGGTAGTTAAGTTAAACACGGTGAACCATTCACTGTGTCTAAACACGGTGAATGTTCACCGTGATTTAGTACGGTATTTTTGTTATTGAAAGAGAATAGGAAATTTGTATTCCCTCTTCTATTTTTTCAAAAATCCGAACCCGAAACCCGAAAATCAAATTAAAATTCAAACCGGATAAACCCGACGGATTTAAAAATTCATACCCATATCCATATCCGACCAAAAAAATTGAAACCGAACCTGAACTTCAGCGGATTTTTAAAAATCTATACCGTTAGAATGAAGATCTAAGAAATAAAAATTATTAAATATTTTATATATTGTATAAATAAATAAAAATAAATTATATATATATATATATATATAAAATTTATTCGGGTTTGGATTCGGATAATATTTTGGATATCCATATCTATTGACATCCCTACTTTCTATTTCTTTTTTCAATATACAAAAAAATACGTACTAAATACGGTGAACCATTCATTGTGTTTGAACACGGTAAATGGTTCACCGTGTTCAACTTAACATACGGGCTCCGTTCCTGCCTGCGTGGCGCTGACGTAGTACCTGTGTGGCAGACTTAGGACCATTTTTGCGAATTAAATTTTGACAGGATTAATTTTAAAATAAAAATTTATCGGAAGGCTAAATGCAAAAAAAAAAAAACCCTTCTGTTTGGCATTTCCGTATCGATAATTTGGGGATTAGGCGTTTTCGGATTTTACGGGAGCGGTGACAAAGAAGATAAAAGCTGCCATTCACATGATAGCAGTTACCATGCACGGCGCACATGATGCGTCCTTGTTTTCTCGGCACAAGAGCTCGGAGCTCGCATGTTCGTGGTGCACAGTATACACACATATAAAGCACGTGACAACCCCTGCTACCGCATCTCCCCGTCCGTGACCTCACCACTTCACCTCTATTTTATTATTATTTTTATTACTGCTAGCGTACAAACTAAGAGGAACGACCGCGCAGCAGAAGCGATGCGAAAGGAAAGAGATTCGGATCGAATTTGTCCCGGGACTGGCGATTACCGGCCCCTGATTTACGCCGCACAAAACTACCGCCGCTTACAACGCCGTTTTATATGCTCTATTGCTCTTTGTCCGTTGCACATAATGTCTACTCTAGCACGCACTCCCTCCGCAACACCGGAACAAATTAATTAAATCTCCACCGTTTCGACCCGCAAGTTAATTTGAAGCACCTACATATTCTATCCTCCTTTGTTTTTTTTTTTGACAATTTCTACTTGTACATTTTAAAAGGGAATATAGATCTTACATTCTTCAGTGTGGAATTAATAGTGCTTGAATGGAATGGGTATAAGATATACACCTAGTATTTTTTTTTTTTTTTTTTGTGGCTAATTTACCTAAATGGCGTTTGCATTTTAGACTATATATGTCTTAATTAACTTTCTGCATTAAACATTATATTAATTTTCATTCTGATTTTTGTCATTATTTCAAATAGTTTTAAAAGTTTAGAATGATTATTACATTTATCTAGTAAATATTTAGTAAAAATAAATTTATAGATAAAAAAGAGATTGTAGAGGCTATAGTGACATGTGTCATCATCTTATAGCTGCAGCAGCCCTCTTTCAATGTATTGTTAATTAAGATTAAAATAAAATAGATTTCCAAACTAAAAATATTTTGGGAGTTTGCCAATATTTTAATGCCCTTTTGGTATTAACTTTTTTTTTTTTTTTTTTTTTGAGAGATAGGCAGCACGCTACCCGCTTCGTTTATTTCATTTAGAAATAAATTTAGCTGGAAATATGAATCAACTAGAATTCAAACTTGCGACCTCGGGTACCGAGCAACAAGCCTTTTGCCACTTGCTCTAGAAACGATCGGTGTTATTAACTATTAAGGTAGTCTGATGCTGCTATATCAAAAGTATATAGTTGGAATTGTACACGATATGTTTTATCAATTTTCTAAAAGGAATCACTAAATGCATATTTTAGCTAACTCATTCTTACATGTACAACGTTAGATTGTCACGGTAACAAATATATTAATAATATTTTTTTTTTTTTTTTTTTTTTTTTTGTTTTATAGCAATTAAGTTCACTAAAAGGAATTAAAAACTATTATTGTTGCCTAGAGTCAAATTGATCTCATGCAACAACACATGCACCGACGTAATCAAATCCGATTACCCGGAGTTAATCTCGTGAACCCCATCATCCCCTCCCCAAACCACTCCCCTTTCTTTCCGTTGCTTCCAACGACCAACCACCACCCCAACCTCCACTCCTCTCCACTATAAATGTGTGCGCGCGAACACACACCCCTAACTCAAATCCCACACATATACGCCTCTCGGGATAATGGAGATGATTAAGATCACCAACTGCTTGTTGCTTGTTGCGTCCCTGCTCTTGAAGCTCCATAGTTCTAATGCTTCCTCGTCCTCTTTAGATTACGCAGACGCCCTCGAGAAATCGATTCTTTTCTTCGAGGGCCAGCGGTCGGGCAAACTCCCCGCCGATCAGCGAATGACTTGGCGGGGCGACTCCGCGCTCTCCGACGGCTCCGCTAACCATGTCTTTACTCTCCTCCAATTAATGCCATTTTTCGCATATAATTTTATCTTATTAATAGTAGCAGCAGATCACTGCAATCCCTCCGCAATATATATACTAGTGCAGATTAAGTATGAAAATTTTGGCTTGCATTGTTATAAATGAATTGTAGGTGGATTTGGTGGGAGGATATTACGATGCGGGGGACAACGTCAAGTTCGGCTTCCCGATGGCCTTCACGACGACGATGCTGGCGTGGAGTGTGATCGAGTTCGGAGACAAGATGCAGGGCCAGCTCGATCACGCCAGAGCCGCCGTCCGGTGGGGCGCCGACTATCTTCTAAAAGCCGCCACAGCAACTCCCAACACTCTATATGTTCAGGTCGCTAAACTTGTACATCATTAGACATGACTTCTACACTGTAAACAAAATTATATTTAAACTTTTTTTTTTTTTTTTTTATATTTAACTACACTTAAAAGTGTCTCAATATAATCTTTCGTTATTTTTTAAAGCGTCCATCAAAATATCAACAAATAAAGAATCACTATATATATATCAATGTTTATACTAAATATCGGTAAAATATATTCTGACGTTTTAAAGTATCAGTATTTTTTGAATAGAGGGTTCATATGACAACGTTTTTCGAATCGTCAGTATTTACTATATTATAGAGACGCTTTCCTCAAGAGTCGTCTAAAAAGTGTTCTTATATTGAGTTTTACTTATAGTGTAATTACATTACTCATTTTCTGATAGTTTGAAAACTAATTGTATGTTGTGATCGATTCTGGTAGAATTAAAAAGTAGCGGAAACTTATAAACTGGATAATCAATATATCCAGAAATTAAAATCAGATCAAAGGATCGCTTGTTTAATCCTATGACTTGAATAACTGGATTAAATCTCCATCCGCTACCTCTTTTTCGGAACGCAATTAATTAGTAATTGATGATTTCTTAAACTGTAGGTTGCTGACCCGAATAAGGATCACCAATGCTGGGAGAGGCCGGAGGACATGGACACGCCCCGCGGAGTCTACAAGGTGACGAGCCAAAACCCCGGGTCCGATGTCGCGGGAGAGACGGCCGCGGCATTGGCGGCGTCCTCTATTGTGTTCAGAGATTGCGATCCAGCTTACTCTCGGAAACTACTACAAACAGCCATGAAAGTAAATCACAATCTCCACTATATATGTTATATATAGTTTAGTTCATCTTTTCAATAAATGAAACGAATAATATGTTATATATTATCATTTTTTTTTTAAAATAAATAAATAGTGTCAAATTTGCGGTTTCAGGTCTTTGATTTCGCGGATCGTTACCGGGGAGCGTACAGTGATTCACTCAGCTCCGTCGTGTCTCCGTTCTACACCTCCTACTCCGGATACCAAGTAAGTGATGATATGAAAAAATTCGGCTACAATACTTTCAAAAATAATTTATTTCTATTTTTTCAAAAAAAAATTAGTCATTATTTTGTGATTATAAGTGAGTAATTTATGATTCTGCGGAAACAGGATGAGCTGCTGTGGGGAGCTGCATGGCTGCACTGGGCGTCAGATGACATCTCTTACATGTCGTACATTCAGTCCAACGGCAACACTTTGGGGGCACAAGACGATGACTACTCCTTCAGCTGGGACGATAAGCGCATCGGTACTAAAGTTCTTCTCGCCAAGGTATTCTTCCTCTCTGCTCATTCAGAAAGTTATTTGATGATTGAAAACAACAACAAAAGCGAAAGCAAATTAAACCTTTTATTCAATAGAATTACCGGACATAAATACATTACTCTTCACGCTTTGCTTAATTAGCTACAATACTATGTGTTGAATTTTAACTTATCTAATTTATTAACATCACTTTAGTCGAATGTTTCATTAAATATTAAGTACTCTTTGGCGCAATAAAACGGATATACGTCGACTGTGGATATATATGTGAAAGCTATTATATATTTTCCATTTGCTTGACCACGTGTAAGAAGGTTATTTTGACTTAAGTTTATCTGGATGTATAATATTTTTTTTTAAAAAAATTAACATGTTTTGGCCATTAATTGTTACTAAAATTGACAGTACTGTTTGTTAAAAGGTGGGTTATATTATTAATAGAATTAACAGCTAAATTTAACACAAATTTTAATTTAACTAACTATGATAATTGAAATCAAAATAATAAACCGAAAATAAAGCTGGGACCCATTTATTTATTTATTTATTTTAATTTACATTTCCACCAAGAGTTCAGCAAGACCAATTGTTTTTCTTCTCCAAATTTTGGACAGGGTTTCCTGCAGAACAGGATTGACTCACTGCAACTATACAAGGCCCACTCAGACAACTACATTTGCTCTTTGGTCCCTGGATCAAACCGTTTCCAATCCCAATACACCCCAGGTCATTAATTTTAGAGCGATGCTATCTGCACGCCTGTAAGTTTTACCGGTTATAAATCTAACACGCAACCCATCTACTGAACACTAATATCATTTCATGACTTATATAGAATTTTATTTTTTATACTGAAAATTCAAAAGAGTTTTCTAGATCCTAAGATGGATAGTTGTAAACTTTACATCGTATTCATGGGGTGTATGTAGAGAGCATTTTCTTAATTGTATATATATATATATATATATTTAGTCCAGATACTGTAGGTCGATAATTTACTGTTCTCTGCAACACTTACTGAGCAGCAAATTAATATAAACAGGGGGGCTTCTTTACAAAGAAAGTGACAGCAACCTGCAGTATGTGACTTCCACTACTTTTCTCCTCCTCACCTACGCCAAGTACCTGCAGGGCTCAAATGGAGGATCAGCCTCCTGCGGGAGTAGTACAATCACTGCTGGAGACCTCATTTCACTGGCTAAAAAGCAGGTAGAGAAGATCAAGAACTCGCTGTGTCGTTTGTCCAAAAATGTGTTCTTCAAACACAACCGCTTTAATATCTTAGAATCACTAAAGATATTTAAAAACACTTTAAAGCTCTGCTCGTCTGGTTCTACGGAACGACGGCAAGAATCTCCGATGGCCCATGAAACGTTCGCATGCACCATCATAATTTAGAATTGGTGGAGTAGAATTCCAAAATACATCTAAATTTTTTTGGAGACTTTGCGAAAGCAATGAGCCCATACGAATGGGCTCGCATTAGTGGGGCCTGTCTGACCCAATGTCTAGAATAACTTCTCGGCAAAAATATATTAAATTTATCTGAACTATGGATCATTTTGAATCAACTATTTGATCTTTTAAAATTTTGATTTTGCTATCCAATCTTTTAATTTGTTAGATTTGAACTAGTTAATAATACTTTGACTTTAAAATATAAATTAATTATTTATTTTAATAAATTTATACTTATAAAATATACGAACTAAATCTGTAAATAAACTATGTATTAAAATTGTAAAGTCAAAGTACAGTTGATTGACTAAACTCAAATAAATTAAAAAATGGGATAGAAAATTTGAAAGATTGGATAGCGAATTCAAAAAATGAACTTTTCAACTCCGAGAAATCAGTGTGATGTGTTTTATTTCGTGAAATAAAAGCTTACAGAGGTATCTAAACTTTGTAGAGAAACTTGTGGCAACAGTTTCTTTGAAACTTAATTGGTCGATCTTTTTGAAATGATTGGTACGATACCTCTAAAAGCCTAGTTTGTCTGGTTGGATTTCAAATTATAAGCCAGAAGCGAATTAAAAATTAAAAATTAAAAAATAAATGTAATATTTTGTTTTTTTTTAGCTCTTCTGTGATATCATGCCAATTTCATTTTAGCGAGCAGAGTCTTTTTTAGCTGATGCCAGTATACCTGGATATACGTTAGGTGGATTACATACTGGGCCAGAATCCGGCGAGGATGTCGTACATGGTCGGATACGGCGCCCGGTATCCGCTGCACGTCCACCACCGGGGTTCGTCGCTTCCCTCCGTCCACGCCAACCCCTCCCACATCTCGTGCAACGACGGGTTCCGCTACTTGAACTCGGGCTCGCCGAACCCGAACGTGCTTGTTGGGGCCGTGCTAGGCGGGCCGGACAACAACGACCAGTTCTCCGACGACCGCAATGACTACCAGCAGTCGGAGCCCGCGACGTACATCAACGCGCCCCTCGTCGGAGCCCTCGCTTTCCTCGCGGGTGCTCCGGTGTAACAACTATTAGGCTAAGCCTCGAGCTTTATATATATAAATATAAAATATATTTATATGCATGTGATCGATGCATTTATGATGCATGGTAGAGAGTGGGATTTAGCATTCTCAAGCTCCCCTGACCATGTCAAGATTTGAAGCAATATATATATAGTGAATGTTGTATCAGTGTACGGACAAAGTATTTTCATTCTCAAGGTTTCTTCCTCTCGCTTCCGTTAGATTTAACTTACAATATTTAGTGAAGAACTTAATAGATACAATAATTAAATTTTCAATAATTATTATATATTATTCATTCAAAACTATGGGGACAAACAATGTAATTAAATAATCTTACTGTATTAGCTCTTCTCTCGATCGCATTCCTTATTATCGCATCACATACGTACTTTAACCCTACTACTAATTAAATAATAATATTTTCACTATTTAAAAGTTGAAGAATTAGATTGAAATAACTGATTAGATGAAATATTTTTACAAGATTAGGGATTTAAAACGTATCTTAGAAATTGATCTAAAACTTTGAGAAACAAAACAAAACTTGAATATATATATATTATATATATATATATATATATATTATATATATTATATTATATATATATATATATATATATATAGAGCTTTTTAACTCTTTATATATTAGTAAAAAGCTTTAATATATTTTTTTTCTTTTATATACTAGTGCGTTACACATGTTCATAATCATAACAAACTAAAAAAAAATGATTATTAATTTTCTCTCAATATTATTTTTTTAGATATTTTAAATTGTTGGTATAAAATATTCTAAAACTGCGGTTTCAAATCAAAGTTAAAGTTTTTTCTCCAATCAATATCAATTTTATTAATGATTTGTTGCAAACCCCCTCAACTGTAGTCATTTTGAAATTATGTCATTTGAAAATTAAGTGATTGTTGGCGTCAAAGAAATTGCGCCACGTGGTAAATAGGGATGCACTGCAGTCATGGCCTTTAAAGTCAGGGATAAATAACATATGATGCATCAGAATCAGAGAAGGAGTCGCAGCAAATCGTAAAGCAGTTAAGGCTCACACGGTTACATACGGTTAAGATCGGCTAGTAGTGGTGTCACGCTCCGGGACCCAGCAGAGACCTACCCGGTACGTGTCCAGACCCGTCATATGCCTACAACACATAAGGCGTCTACAATAAAGTGATAATTAAAGCAATAATAAACAAGCGTCTAGAGATATCAGATCATGATTACAACTAAATTCTAATAGCAAATGGATAAATATAAGAACTAAATAACTAACATAATCCACAAAGATGATACATCATAAAATTTCAAATACAAGTGCTAGATATACAAAAATGATGGTCTTTACACATGGGTACAAAAACTCTCACTCTCTACAATAGATACAAAAATAGAGAGATGACCATCTAAAGCAAAATCTCCTCGCTATCTAGCTAGATGCGATCCCCTTTTCGCGATCCCGAGCCTCTCCCGGTGCGGATGGCTCTGAAATAAAAACAACAACATAGAGGATGTGAGAACTATTAAACAATAGTTTCCAGTGGATAAGCCGCCGACCTCAGCGAAATACACCACTAGGCTATAGAGGCAAAAGTAGTAATAAAGCTGAAATAAACAACAAGTAAATTTTGCAAGTTTAATTTTGTTAAGCTACTATACCTCAATTTAGCATGATGTCAACATGTAACCCTACTAATCTATCATGAACAAGTATATCCAATATGTATACTAGTATGTTCTAAACATATCTAACATGTGTACAAATATGCACCAAGCATGATTAATAAGTATACTACTATACATTAAGCATTGATTAACAAGTACACTACTAGCATTAAGCATTAATTAACAAGTATACTACTATGTCCAATAAGTGCACTATGATGTCCAACCAAAACCTACCATCAAGTAGTAATTGTCACTTATTGTTAAATGCCATTTTTCCATTTCCAATTAAGGACCTACACAAGTGTAGTCCGGCTTGTGCCGCCTAATTGCCCGTGGTAGTCCAACATTCCCTTGCTAGGAATGTCACGCCCGGGTACCAGCGAAAGCATAACCGGTACGTGCACAAACTCGCCATACACCTGCAGTATATAAGGCGTCTACAAGTAACAAGTCGATAGGAAGAAAATATAGAAAATCATATCCTGATATCAGAGCAACGTACAAGTCGATGATACAATCAATAATAGAACGAGGAGTAAACAATACAAAATCTCAACTAAGGGAGAAGTACCACAACCGTAGTGTCTGGTCCAAAAGTAAATATACATCACAGGTATACACAAAAGTAGATACAATGGTAGTCTCTCTATACATAGGGACATCACCCTCGACCGTAGCTCGAGTAGTAAGGTGATCGACTAGCAAGCCCCTAGCAATGTCTAGCTAGACGCGACTCCCTTGCCACGATCCCTAACCTCTCCTGTAAATGGCTCTGTAAAATCAACCACAAAAGGGCGTGAGAACTATTAACAATAGTTCCCAGGGGGTAAGCTGCCAGTCTCGGCGAATTACACCACTAGGCTCATGATGTACTAAATGAAAGTAAAAACAGTAATTGCATGACATATGTATGCAATGCTAACAAGTAATCAACATGTAATCATGATTTCTGCAGTAATGAATCAACTGAATAATAGAAGCATAGCAACTACTGTAAGCATGAACATAAGTATGGATGTGTAAGTAAATACTGTACACTATAACTGATAATCATTCATTACTGTCCTTGGTCAACTGTCCTTGTCATTTAGTACTTTCATTTCATTTAGAATTTTCCATTCATTCATCAGGACCTACACAAGGTAGTCCGGCTTCCGCCGCGCCTAATGGCCCCGTGGTAGTATATACTCCTCACGGCAATCCACTTCAGCACCCAATCCCGCACGAGCGAGCAACTATCGCGTAGGCCAATTCCGGAGTGCCGGCTTGTAGGGAGCGACCCTCACAAGCATGTGCGAATGAGCACAATGGCAAGCAAGCATAATCCAGAAAAAGTGGAGGACCAAATTCTGAGCTCCAGAAACCTCTACTGAGCATCCCTGGTCAAGCTGGGCATAAGGGATAAGAACAGGAGGCAAAAAGACCAAAAAAACCCTGCTGCCACGCACCTGCTGCAGCTGCTGCTTGCTGTACCGGTACAGGGTGATGGCTGTACCGGTACACAATGCAGAAAATGCTGAATTTCGCCAGTTCAATGCACTTTCTTGTTTCTAGCTTTCCAATCATCCTCTAACTTGTTCAAAAGCTTGTCCAAACCTTTTAGAACATGTAGGATAGTTCCACATTTCATTCCACACACTCGAACTCCGTAATTTGCAAAAGTTAAGTGTATTACATTCACCCCTCCTAAAAAGAAGTTTCGTCCGCGAAACTTGTGATCACTTACCTCAAGATTCCGCCGAGAAAAGATAGGGGTAGTGCTCTAACATCGCACTCTCCAATTCCCTAGTGGCTTCTCGTTCATCGTGATTGCTCCAAAGTATCTTCACATACGGTATTTCGCGGTTTCGAAGTCGTTTCACCTTTCGAGTTAGTATTTTCACCGGATACTTCTCAAAGCTCAGATCTTCTTGCAAATCCACTGGAGTAGTTTCCAATATGTGGGTTGGATCAAAAACATATCTCCGAAGTGTGGAAACATGAAACACATTATGCACTCCTGATAGGCTCGGCGGCAAAGCAAGCCGATATACTACGGGGCCTATCCGCTCCAACACCTCGTAGGGTCCAATATATCGAGGACTCAACTTTCCTCGAATGCCAAATCTCTTAACTCCTTTTGTCGGTGAAACCTTCAGAAATACATGATCGCCAATTTGAAATTCCAATTCTCGCCGACGTTTATCCGCATAGCTCTTTTGTCGACTTTGTGCTGTCAATAGATGTTCTCGTGCGAGTCGAACTTTAGCTTCAGCTTCTTGCAGTATATCTGGACCCAGGACTACTCTTTCACCCACTTCACTCCAATGAAGTGGTGATCTGCATTTTCTACCATAAAAGGGCTTCAAAAGGTGCCATCTGAATGCTTTCTTGATAACTATTGTTATACGCAAATTCAGCCATCGGTAGGAACTGTGGCCAACTGCCCTCGTAATTAATCACACAGGCCCTCAACATATCCTCAAGGGTCTGGATGGTACGCTCAGACTGCCCATCACTCTGGGGGTGGAAAGCAGTACTAAAATCCAATCGGGTACCCAAGGCCTCCTGTAAACTCCTCCAGAAATATGAAACAAATCGGGTGTCTCGATCAGAAACAATAGAGGCTGGTACTCCATGTAATCGCACAATTTCATCTAAGTACACTTGTGCGAGTTTTTTCCCCGACTAAACGGTATGAATTGGAATAAAGTGGGCAGATTTGGTCAATCTGTCCACAATTATCCAAATGGCATCGTGACCTGCCTGTGAGCGAGGTAATCCAACAATAAAATCTATAGTAATCCTCTCCCATTTCCACACTGGTATGGGTAGGCTTTGAAGTTTTCCTGCAGGAAGTCGATGTTCCGCTTTAACCTGGTGACAGGTTAAGCATTTGGCCACAAAATCTGCAACTTCCTTTTTCATTCCAGGCCACCAGTAAGTTAACTTCAAATCTTTATACATCTTCGTACTTCCAGGATGCAGAGTATACGGTGTTTGATGTGCTTCTTTTAGAATTTCTTCTTTAATGTCAAAGTCTGTCGATACACAAAGTCGGTTGCAGAATCTTAACAACCCTTGATCATCTACTCGAAAATCATCAAAATGATCAATAGTGATTTTTGCTCGAATCTTTTGCAAAAATTCATCTTGAGCTTGTTTTTCTTTAATTCGATCGATCAGGGTAGGCCGCACCACCAATGACATAAGTCTCCAAGGCGTGTCAGGAGCTACAACTTCCAAATTCAACTGCTCTATTTCCTTTACCAACAGTGGTTGCATAGTTATCGACATCGCTAAATTTTTCGTCGATTTTCGACTTAAAGCATCTGCTACAACATTCGCTTTTCCTCGATGATAGAGGATAGTCAAATCATAATCCTTGAGCAACTCCAACCATCTACGTTGTCTCAAGTTTAATTCCTTCTGAGTAAACAGATACTTTAAGCTTTTATGATCTGTGTAAATCTCGCAACGCTCACCGTAGAGGTAGTGGCGCCAAAGCTTTAAAGCAAAAACTACTGCAACCAACTCAAGATCATGTGTAGGGTAGTTCTTTTCATAATCCGTTAATTGGCGAGATGCATATGCAATTACTCGGCCATTCTGCATTAGAACACACCCTAATCCATTCAGCGACGCATTGCTGTAAATCACATAATCCACTCCAGTAACAGGTAATGCTAAAATCAGGGCGGTGGTCAATCGTTCCTTCAGCTCTTGAAAACTTCTTTCGCAGGCTTCATTCCACAAGAATTTAGCTCCTTTATGAGTGAGTCGAGTAAGAGGAGTAGACATCTTCGCAAACCCTTCTACAAATCTTTGGTAGTATCCCGCCAAACCAAGGAAACTCCGAATCTCTGTAACATTTGTCGGCCTGGGCCAATCTTTTATCGCTTCAATTTTCTTTGGATCCACAGCTATCCCAGCCTCTGAAATGACATGTCCCAGAAATGCTACTTCTCGAAGCCAAAATTCGCATTTCTTTAATTTTACAAACAGTTTCTTTTCTCGAAGTACTTGTAACACCACTCTTAAATGGTTTTCATGCTCCTCATCACTTCGAGAATATATCAAGATATCGTCGATAAACACGACCACAAACCTGTCCAAATAAGGCTTAAAGACACGGTTCATTAAATCCATAAAGGCTGCAGAGGCATTGGTCAGTCCAAATGGCATAACTGTAAATTCATAATGCCCATATCGTGTCCTGAAAGCGGTCTTGGAAACCTCTTCAGGCTTGATCTTAAGCTGATGATAACCTGACTGCAAATCAATCTTAGAATATACTTTCGATCTTTGCAGCTGATCGAATAAATCATCGATTCTAGGTAATGGATATTTATTCTTAATTGTGATTTTGTTGATTTCTCGATAATCCACACACAATCGAAGAGATCCATCATTCTTCTTAACAAATAATACCGGGGCTCCCCAAGGAGATACACTCGGTCGAATAAAACCCTTATCCAATAAATCTTGTAACTGTGCCTTTAGCTCTTTCAATTCAGCGGGTGCCATTCTATAGGGTGCTTTTGAGATTGGGGTAGTCTCAGAGACAAGATCTATCACAAACTCAACTTCCCTATCAGGTGGCATACCCGGCAACTCAGCTGGAAACACATCCCCGAATTCTCGCACAACTGGGATATCTTCGATCTTGACGGCTCCTCCGTCACTCACAGAAATGCTAGCCAGATAGGCTACACTCCCTCTCTGAATCAACTGTCGTGCTCGCGAAGAGCTAATAGTCATTGCGAACAATGAACTTTGACACCCCTTATAAACAAACTCTTGCTGACCCGGTTCCCTAAAGGTCACCGTTCTGTTCGTGCAATCTTTGGTGACATAATACTGTGTCAACCAATCCATACCCAATACTACATCAAACTCACCTAGTTTGTGTAGTGCCAATAAATCCACCGGTATAATCCAGTCGCCTACCCTAACTGGGCAGAGAGGGCAAAACTCACGAACATCTAAGGTATGGTCGGGCACGGTCACTCGTCCCGGATGCAAAATAGGTGCTAAACGAATGCTATGCAACTCGGCAAACTGCCGATCAATAAAAGAATGCGAAGCACCGGTATCAAATAAAGCACGAACACGAACATCATAAAGCATAATAATACCTGCTACGACCTCCTCCGCTGCTGCGGCCTCCTCAGTCTGGGCAGCATACATGCGCCCACTCGAACCCTGTCGAGGACTCTCAGACTGCCGCTATCCCGGTGATCGTCTGTACTGAGAGGGTGCTGACGGAGTCCCCTGGCTCGGAGCTGAAGATGCAGGTGCTGATGCTGATGAGGGTGCAGGTGAAGAACCTCTCGGGCACTCTGAGCGAAAATGGCCCTCCTGGCCGCAGATAAAACACTTGCCCCCACGTTGTGGACATTGTGGTGGAAAGTGAGGCCCACCACAAATGACACAACGTGGCTGTCGACGACGCTCGGGTGCTCCACGGGGTGCTGAAGAACCTCGACCTCTTGACTAGCCCGGCTGGCCCCTCGGATACTTTGGCGGTCTCCTGAAGGGTTGCTGACCACTGCTCTCAGTCGCTGGCCTCTTCCCTTTACTTCGAACCACAATGTCTCTTTCTTTCATGATCTCTGCCCCCTTTTCAACTATCAGTGCCCGGTTTACCACCTCCCTGTAAGTAGAAAGGTTTGACGCCTGGACCAATCTAAAAATCGCAGGCCGTAAACCCACCTCAAAAATCCGAGCCTTGTCTCATCATCTCTAACCACAAAAGGAACACAATGCAGCAATCGGAAAAACTCTCGCTCATACTCAGCCACTGTCCTGTCCCCCTGTCTTAGGTTTCTCAAATCCCTTTCCATTTGCCTCTTTACACTCTGAGGAAAATAGGTAGTCAACAGTAATTTCTTGAACCTCGTCCAGGTAATAGCGGACAAATCAGCACGGGGATCCTCACGGATATCCACCCACCACCTGTAAGCCTCGCCATCAAGGTGGTGTGTAGCAAACCAAACCCGATATCGCTCCTCGGCGAAAGTATCATAGAATAGCTTTTCCATGTGCATCAGCCATTTCTCGACCACCCAATGATCAGCTTTCTCCCCGTCAAAGACACGAGGGTTGCAATGACGAAACTCATTCAACCTTTCCATCATCCGCTCTCGCTCCTCAATCGCCACCATCTTTGGTAACACGGTCCCTATCGCAGCCACATGCACTGGTGGTGGTACTACTGTCTCCTGCCGGGTCTCTACCCTCGGAGCTACCGGTGAGGTATCTGGTATTGGTGACTGTGCTCTCACTGTCGTATCCCTATCTGGTACTATAGGCATGGAATTAGGGATCCCTCTGTCAGTCGTCTGCTGCAGTAATATATCCTCTAACCTCTTCATCCTATCCTCCTGTCGACCCGCGGCATTCATCTGTAGTCGCGCTGCCGCAGCCTGCTGAGCCACCAAATCCGTCAGCTTCGCGAGCTGATCCTACAACTCATGGATCTCACTAGATCCAGAAGTAACGGAAGTCCCCACTTCTTCCGCATCCGTCGCCTCAGCCGCCCCGGCGGCTCTCGAAACGAGTCAAAGGCATCTTGAGCTGCAGCACAAAAATAAATATAGATTAATAAAACCTATACTATTGAACCTTTACTTCAGGTATAAGCCAGCTAACCAAGCGAAAGTAAGAAAATGTAACACATACTAACTTCCGATGTCACGTTGTCGGCCGCCAACGTGGCCCTCTGCAAAGTTAGTAATTGCACATTCCGATCAAACTCCTATCATTTGAAGTTTATAAATTACCCAATCAAAGTACTTTCGCTAACAACAACGTCGACTAGATCTCATCTCTCATGAGCCTATTCTTATAGTCCAACCGGCCTAAGGTTTGCTAGGTCTACTAAGACTCAACCCTAGGCTCTGATACCACTATAATCTGTCACGCCTGGGTACCAGCGGAAGCATATCCGGTACGTGCACAGATCCGCCATACACCTGCAGTATATAAGGCGTCTACAATTAACAAGTCGATAGGAAGAAAATATAGAAAATCCTATCCTGATATCAGAGCAAAGCACAAGTCGATAATACAATCAATAATAGAACGAGGAGTAAACAATACAAAATCTCAACTAAAGGAGAAGTACCACAACCGTAGTGTCTGGTCCAAAAGTAAATATACATCACAGGTATACACAAAAAGCAGATACAATGGTAGTGTCTCTATACATAGGGACATCACCCTCGGCCGTAGCCCGAGTAGCAAGGTGATCGATTAGCAAGCCCCTAGCAATGTCTAGCTAGACGCGACTCCCTTGCCACGATCCCTAGCCTCTCCTGTAGATGGCTCTGTAAAAACAACCACAAAAAGGGCGTGAGAACTATTAACAATAGTTCCCAATGGGTAAGCCGCCAGTCTCGGCGAATTACACCACTAGGCTCATAATGTACTAAATAAAAGTAAAATCAGTAATTACATGACATATGTATGCAATGCTAACAAGTAATCAACATGTAATCATGATTTCTGCAGTAATGAATCAACTGAATAATAGAAGCATAGCAACTACTGTAAGCATGAACATAAGTATGGATGTGTAAGTAAATACTGTACACTATAACTGATAATCATTCATTACTGTCCTTGGTCAACTGTCCTTGTCATTTAGTACTTTCATTTCATTTAGAATTTTCCATTCATTCATCAGGACCTACACAAGGTAGTCCGGCTTGCGCCGCGCCTAATGGCCCCGTGGTAGTATATACTCCTCACGGCAATCCACTTCAGCACCCAATCCCGCACGGGCGAGCAACTGTCGCGTAGGCCAACTCCGGAGTGCCGGCTTATAGGGAGCGACCCTCACAAGCATGTGCGAATGAGCACAATGGCAAGCAAGCATAATCCACAGTCCAACATGTCTCAATCATCATGTTTTAGCTCACAATATTCTCGCTCTCGATCCTTTGATCGGCATTTCAATATAACAAATATTGACAATACTAGTATCTACTAGATTAATAAACGTACTAGAGTAATGATAATTTACATATGGCATTAGAATCTTTCCACTATCATGGCACTATCAACATAGGCATAAAGTCTGTTATTGTTCTCTACTTTAGAGTCAAGAGAGTGTCATTGTTCTCTACTTTACAAAGGCATAATTAATATGTCCATTAGTTACTCAACTTAACTAAATATAAACATAAACAAGAGCATAAAGACAATTATGCATGAGTTCTCTCTACTTCATAGCGGTTCTATTTCCATTTCATCAATGTTATGGCAAAAAGGTTCCGCATCCATTTAGTAACCACATAGTGACAATAACGCACGACTATATCAATTCTATAGTTACATATAGAACATAGGGGAGCTTCACTTGCTCTGGTTAGGTCAAACCCACCTATTATTAGGCTCAAATCAGTCCACAAGAGGTTCCGAATTCAAGCTCCATGAAGCTTCAATCCTGCGGTAACAAGGTACGAAAGTCGTATCAATACTACAACCGAAATGTCCAATTTCGGGACAATTCGCACTTAATACAAGGTAATAGCTTAAATTCCTGTTTCGGGTCACATTAGTACCTCAAATTAAGCCTCCAATTGCTCTCCAATGCCAACTGAAAATGATCCAAGGCTCAATCACGCTCTTGCTGCGAACAATATCAAAGCGGCATTAGAATGCTTGTATACAAGCCTTTATAGTCGAATTCTTGCGAAAATGGATTTCTAGCTAAAATTCCTGCTTACCCTTGGTTAGAATACCTTCCTAACCAGATCCCCAGGTCACCAAATTAGCTCAAAATGGTTCGAAAACCTGCTGCGAAGGAACAATTCCAAATTGCATCAAGTTACTCGATTAACTCGCGTATAGTTCCGAAATAGCTTTAGAAATCATACTTTACTTTTAACTAGCTTTAAAGCAGCTTATCCCTGATCCAAGGTGATTAATTCACAGCTAATTAACTTCTCTCAAGCTGCTGAAAACATCCTCGAATTCAGTTGGAAGCAGTGAAACAAAAACACATCAAATTCCAATACTAAAGCACAAACTAGAGAGAAAATTGAGCTAAATCCTTTTCGAAAGCTGAGATTCAGCTTCTCTAGTACTAACCTCACAGAAAACTCAGAGAAAAATCCTCCTCCCCACGTGCTGAAAGCATCCCTTGAGTACAAAAACAGCGAGCGTCGGCCGGAGCGCGAAATCGACTCGAATCGGCGACTTTTCCGTAGAGAGAGAAAAACCCTAGAGAGAGAGAGAGAGAGAAAAGGTGGAGGATCAAATTCTGAGCTCCAGAAACCTCTACTGAGCATCCCTGGTCGAGCTGGTGATAAGGGATAAGAACAGGAGGCAAAAAGACCAAAAAAACCCTGCTGCCACGCACCTACTGCAGCCACTGCTTGCTGTACCGGTACAGGGTGATGGCTGTACCGGTACACAATGCAGAAAATGTTGAATTTTGCCAGTTCAATGCACTTTTTTGCTTCTAGCTTTCCAATCATCCTCTAACTTGTTCAAAAACTTATCCAAACCTTTTAGAACATATAGGATAGTTTCACATTTCATTCCACACACTCGAACTCCGCAATTTGCAAAAGTTCAGTGTATTACAAGGAATGAGCTTATCCCACCCGCCCCAGTAGGCTACCCAATACCGCACGAGTGAGCATATGTCGCGTAGGCTAACTCCAGAGCGCCGGTTTGTGAGGAGCGACCCTCACAAGAATGTGCGAATGAGCACAAATGGCAACCAAGCATAATCATCATCTCAAGTATACGGTCATCATGTCTCCAACATGGTATGAATACTAGCAACCCCAAAGGTCTAGTTCTATGTCACATTGTAAAGGCTGAACCATTTACTAAGTCTAATGCCACTTTATGACATTATGGTTTACTATATCGATACATGTTCTAAGTCCAATGGCACTTTATGACATTATATATTCCCTATGTTTAACATATGTCCAATATTCACAAACAAGTAAAAGCTTGTCATATCACTACAAATAACATGATTTCTAGCATATCATAAGATTGTCATACACTAGCATGAGTGCTATACATATACCTCTCTACTACATAGAGATGAAAAGTCATGATACCTAACATACGCATTTTAAACATTCTAAAATTCATTTATGCTCTATTTGCATGAATATACATAATTTTTTATTTTACAACAAAGAATACAACATAGGGGGAGTTCACCCATTTCGATGAGGTCAAACCCACCGAGAACTCCTAAGATCTCCTTTGTTTGCGCGAACGAAGATGTCCACTAGCCTCCTAACTCCCTAGAGAATATTCTAAGAGGGTTATACGAAATAAACAAACACCCCATGAGTTAAACTTTAACCAACCTAAGAAAAGGGCAAAACTCACCTTGTATGGTGAAATACTCTCTCAATCCCCAAATGGAAGCTAGAGTACTTCTATTCCAACCTAAATGAAGGTTCTACACCTATCAATTAAGTCCCAAAAGCCACAAATCAAAAACCCTCATATAAAATCCTAGATTTTACATTCTAGGTTTCCATCTCAAGAAATCTACTAAAACATGGATCAAATGAGGGATTAAGGTTACCAACCTCTTTAGAAGCCCCAAACCAAGCTAGAAATGAGCTAGGGTTAAAGATCTCTTCTCCAACAAGCTCCTATCCAAGCTCCAAAGCTTTTCCTGTGGTGGAAAAGTCACCAAGATACAAAATAAAGCAAAAGGGAGAGATCAATCTCCTAAATCCCAAACAAAAAGAGAGGAAAATCAAGGAAAATGGGAGGGGAACCCTACTTTTCCTGCTTATCTATTGCAGCACAAAAGCCCCAGCCAAAGGGTGTGGGGAAATATATAGTGTAGCAACAATTACAAAAAGAACCTTAAAAAACTGGCAGTCTGCGAACTGTACTGCGTACTGGTGACACGGGATGGGGTACCGGTACCAGGCAACAGCATGCACAAACCCGAGCCTCGGGTTGGAGAGAAAACACACTACGTACTGGTACTATCACGATACAGTACCGATACCAGGTCGAGTGCCGGTACTCTGCCCTGCAGAGTCCAACCCGAGAGCAGTCCAAAATTTAAAATTTGGAGACTTTGGTGTTAAGTTTTAAACCTCACTCCTCGGGATGTGAGTCATAAGTCGGAACACAGTCAACGACCCTCCAGAATATCTGAAAAAGCTCAAAACATAGATCAAACACTTGAACCTCGCAATTTGCAAAGGTCCAGTGCATTACAAGTGGCCCACGAAATTAGGAATGTGACTGATCATGGGGAATAACTGAATAATGACAGGCGGATTATAATGTCACGCCCCAGCACCGCCACCTTGGTCGGTTCGGGCACGCGCACAAACCGCCGAAGGGATAGAATTTCTTCTGTCCGCCCAATGCTTAAACAAAACAGGTACAATGATTTTTACCCAGGAAAAATAATATCATACAGTTCTACACGAGGGCATATCACAAGAGAAGAATTTAAACTAATTATTACAACATTCCATCATTCGCATTTTAACATTCTCCCTTCAATTTACAAGTTTGCTCTTTCCTTACAAGATAGATCATTTACAACATACATTTACAATCTTTTATCTGTACACAGGTGACCTACACTTGGTGACCCTACTATCTAGGGCGCGACGCCCACGTCTCGGTCCGGTGCTGTTCCGCTATTGATAGTTGTGTGTATTATTGTAAACTTAATAATAGTTCTTTTATTCTGCTAATGCTTTATATAGATGATATGTTGATTGCAGCAAAAGATCCAACAGAAGTGCAAAAGTTAAAGAATCTGTTGAGCCAAGAATTTGACATAAAGGACCTAGGAAGTGCCAAAAAAAATCTAGGTATGGAGATTAGAAGAGAACGCAAATAAGGGAAGCTTTGGCTATCCTGAAAGACATATATAAAGAAATTAAATTGTAAAGCAATTCAGTATGTCAGATGCAAAGACGGTCAAGACTCCGTTAGCCCAGCACTTCAAGCTAGCAGAGAAGATGTGCCCAAAAACTGAGCAAGAGGTAAATTGTATAGCAAAGATACCATATGCTAGTGCAGTTGATAGTTTAATATATGCTATGATTTGTACTAGACTTGACATTTCACATGCAGTTAGTGTTGTTAGTCAATATTTGTCGAATCCAGGGAAGCAACACTGGGAGGGAGTGAAATGGATCTTGTGGTATTTAAAAGGCACAGCTTATGTAGAAATTCTCTACGCTGGAGAATCTAGAATTGCTAAAGTAAGAGGGTATGTGGATTTTGACTATGCTGGAGATTTAGACAGGAGAAGATCCATTACAGGTTACACCTTTTTGCTGAGTGGCGGATCTGTTAGTTGGAAGTCCACGTTGTAGCGCACTGTAGCCTTGTCAACTATAGAGGCGAAATATATGGTAGCAATTGAAACAGCCAAGGAAGCAGTCTCGCTCAAAGGCTTTGTAGGTGAATTCAGAATTATACATGATAAGGTAAAAATATTTTGTGATAGTCAAAGTGCTATTTATCTTGGTAAAAATTAGGTGTACCATGTAAGGACTAAAGTATATAGACATAAGGTATCATAAGGTATCACAAATTAAGAGAGTTCACAAATGAAGATGATGGAGAAATTCAACTTATAAAGGTGTCTACAAAGGACAACGTAGTTGATATTATGACAAAGCCGGTAACATCTGAAAAGTTTAGGCACTACCTAAACTTGGCAAATTTATAAGATTGCTGATGACTGGAAGCTCTAGGCAGAGAGGGCATTAAGATGAAAGAGACTGAATGAAGAATAAAAGAAGCCAAGGTGGAGATTGTTGGTTATATATCTTCTTTTGTATAAGATATAAAGATATTTGTTTGGCCCATAAGGTTTTTTGGACTACTATGCAAAAAAGACATAAATATGGAAGTTGGTTCATGGTGCATTTGGTCTACCAGAGTATTTAAAGTGTGAAAATAATGGCTTTTATTGGAGGGTGAAGTATGCTTGTGTTTCATACATGCATGCATAAAACACATGCTGCCATGATTATCAAAAAGCCTATACATAGGCTAATTAAGGAAAGTTGACAATTGAAATTGCCGACTTCAATTGTAAAACTTCATGCATGCCTATAAAAGACTTTCAACTCCATAGATAATGCAACAAGAACAAGAAGCACAAGCAACAAGCAACGAGTGAATTAAGTGAGGTGTTAGGAGAAGCATGGAAACTTAATTAGTAGCTTGTTGAGTTTCTCTCTATTTAAAAAAAAAAATTCATTTGAGATTAAGACGGAAATTTTTTCTTGTAACAAGGGAAGGGTGATAGTAATTAAGGGTGATAGAAACTATAAGGCTCTTGTATTAGATTGAGAGAAACATAAAGGTGTGAGCTTGTATTTTTGTTTTCTTCATATAAAGGATACATCTCTCTTGCTCTCTCCGTGGACATAGGCAACTTGCCGAACCATGTAAATCGCTGTCTCTTTTTCTGTGTATTTTTTCCTATTATTTTTTGCTATTTCTTTGTTTGTGTATTTTTGTTGATAGCACATGCAGGACGATTCTAACTCCCAACAACTGCTCCCTACGGCAACGGCAGTGGCAGTGGCCGCAGAGCACCAAGGTCGTGATATTTGCGAATCAGCTGAGGCGGAACAACGAGGTCATAATGTTCGAGAGCAGCTCTGTTCAAGAATTGGTTCCAATTGATCAGAGTGTCGACGATTTGAGGAATTTGGACTCTGTTGTGAATCAACTCTTGCTTCTTGCGGACAAGTTACCTCTGATGCCTGTCACGCGTCAGCAGCCGCAAAGTGATGATGGTGGCAATAGTGAGAATAATATCACTAGTGACAATAGTACTGCTCGTGGCAGCAACGGCAACGGTAGTGGCAGTGGCAGTAGTAGGAAAGTTATCATGAAAGACGGACTTAGTGAACCGGCGAACATTGGTGTCGTTGCTGGAGGGGTAGAGGCACAGGGGTATGGGCAGGGACAGGGGTGGTGGTGGGTGTGATTATCACGACGTGAAATCGAATAGTTTCTGACGAGAAAAAGGGAAGAGCTAAAAAAAAGAGGAGTAGCATCTCTGCCATAGCCAACAGCGGGGTCCACACATGCGAGAAGTGCGGGATGACGTTCGCGACGGGGCAATTGCTCGGTGGTCACATGAGGAAGCACTACGAGGGCCCGCTGATTATAAACAAGAAAAGATCTTGTGAACAGTGGAAGAAAATGCTCGCCCTGGCGGTTGAGCTCAGAGTTCAAGAACTGGTTGCGCCAATCGGCCATACAATGGCAATGATGACGGCGACAGAAGAGAGGATGGCAAGTTACTTCAATACGCCTTTAGAATCACATAATCCTGAGCTTCTGTCGCAATCCACCCAAGCAAGTGATGGTGGTGATTATGCGATGAATAGAGAAGAACCTGAGAGGTTGTCGGCAAGCAACGGAGCTCGCCGTCTGCATGACTTCGACCTTAATGTGTCAACAAGGCCAAAAGAGGAGCCTGAGAACCTACTGCAGCCACAGTCGGAGAGGAAAGATGATGATGGTAATAATGCATTGCTCTCCTTTCGACTTGGCCACTTTGATTTTTGAAGATCTAGTCGTGTTTAATTTTTTTCTTTTCGATTACTTTTCCTTTTTTTCCTCCTTTGTTGATTGGAAGATTTCATTTCGAATAGTGCAGCCCTTCAATTTTTTTGTAGTTCTTCAGAAGTTAAGATAAATAAAGAATATCTACCGTTGGGTCACTAGCATTTGTATTTGTTACTTCACTTAACTGTTTTTGCTCATTTTGATCATTTGGATAAGTCGTGATGATGTTTAGAAAATTTACGAAATCGTCAGTTTTACCTTTGATTCTGGTTAATTGCTATCTTAAAAGAAGTAAAACTCATGAATAAGTTCTAATTAAACTAGCTCTGCACTTACAATTACATCATGCAAAATGTTACAGCACAAATTGGAACAAAGTTCTATTTCACCATGGTATTTTAGTTCAATGTTTCGGGATAAATCGTGTTATTTCATGCAGAATGATGCTAGTATTTAAGTCAATTTATATTGGTAGTTGAATGGCTTAATTGATCAATTATTCTTGGTGTTTCACCATGGTCTTTGGCTATTTCATGCATTAGTTGGTGTTACTTTCTTATTATAGTTGTACCTTCTAATCTACTTAACATGCTAATTAGTAATTACTCCTAAAGTCAATCTCTGAAAACCTCATGATTTTGTTTAACTATTGCACAAAGGAATCACTCCTTTCTTTTTTTGGTTACAATAATCTAGTTACATATTTCTTTTTATTCTTATTTTTCTTTATCAAAATTCGTAAAAATGTATAAAATTTATTTGAATTAAAAGCACATGCTTACTTGGGTTATGGCTTTCGTTCTCTTCTGCTCGTGCTCTCGCTTTTAACAGTGCGCCAAGGTTCTCGTGCACAATAAAGTCGGTGGGGCCGAGGAACAATTTAGCAGCAGTTTTGGGCCCAGGGAAGAGAAGGGTGGGATAGAGAAAAAGCCATGGGTGGGGTAGATGTAAGGTCACTGTTAGGGAGAGGTGAGATAAACCATATGGTAGTGAGAGATGTGGCTATGGTTGTCACACCCCGGATTACTCGTTTTCCCGGGCACATTAACAGACCCGCCGTATATATAGAAATTTTTTCTGTATACGAAGCGAAGCTGTACCTGTACCTATAATCATACCACACTACAACCAGTAGTATAGAGCTGCTAAAAGAAAACATGTAAATAACAAAGGTTCACTATACATACATAATATCCTGGTATACAAAACGCTCGCTCTAGCGAGATACAACATAAGTATGTATAAGAATCCAAAAACCAACACTATCTGCAGCGGGTGTGTCTCTAAGTCAGCAGCAACTGGGAAGGGATCTAACTCGCGACTCCCTTTCCACGATCAGTATCAGTAGTAGCAGCAGCCGCAACCGAAGGCTCTACAAAAGATCCACAACTGGGCATAAGAACTACTGCAAAAAGAAATAGTCCTCAGTAGGTATCGCTACCGACCTCAACGGCTCACCCACTAAGTCTACAGAAGGTATGCTCAATGATAGTAAAGAACTGAAAATAATCTACAGCTATATGCCACTATACTATCATTATCCAATGCTAACTATCTATAGAATAAAATAAGCTCTGACCCAATCTAACTAGGACTGTGAATACACCCGTCCCAGGGACTGTGAATACACTCGTCCCGCTTGTCGAAGCTATACAGCTACCTCCACGCTCAGCCGTCTGTGGAGAGCAAGTCCAACCAAGACACAATGACAGCAACGGAGACGCACGAAGCCCGACTCCGGAGTAGCACTCGTAGGCGCTACCCAACCGAGTATGCAAGGGTATCTCTGTCGAGCTCAATCAGGCTCTCACAAGCTATAGTCAAGTAAACAGGGTCTAACTGGTCTAACAACCAAACTCACGTGCCCTTGGCATAATCTGATGCAAAATCAGCAATCTGGGTCCACCGTCAACCTCAACGGTATCCGACAGTCCGGAACAGCCTAAACACTGCTGTAAAAATAAACTTGGCATCCCAGCACAAGCGTAAATACATTCTACACTATCCTGGATATTCACCGCCCACAAACTGCGGTGATACAAACAAATTACGACTTCTAGAGCTAAATCTTGTAGTTTTAACATATGACAGTGTAGAAGTGTTAGTTTTCTCCTAAGTCAAATCCAAGTCCAACATGTATAATTTAGCTAACATCCTGAGCTTCAATTCAGATTTCAAATCATGCATATCATAGAATTAAGCTACTAAACATGATGAAACAAGCTAAACACATGCTGTCCAACATAGGCTTAGGAGAAAATTCGTGTATTTCGGTAACTTAACATTCAACCCACCTCAACACGACACGACGACAGCCCGCAACTGCTAGAAACCCTGTCAAGGCCAACCAAGATCACCAAAATCAGCAACTAAACCACTCCAAAGATCTACACATCAAAATCACCAAAACTTGGATCAAAACTCTAAAAATTCAGCACTTAAGCTAATTTCATCCAATTCCAATGTCAAAACTCACCTATCAATCCCCAAATCCACAATTCAGGTGAAGAACACTCTCAAAACTAGTAGGAAAAAGGTGGAGCAACTTCCGCTGGTTGAAATTACAGCTCTCTCCACGAATTGGTCCATAAAACCAAAGAAAACTCAATTTCAGGTCTAAAACAACAGCAGTCCAAAAGAATAGTAATTTGACCAAACTAACCTCAATCAAATGCAATTAAAATGGACTCTACGAAATCTCCCAGAAGTCAGCTAACCACCAAACCAAGTTTTGCAGCAATCTGATCCTCCTACGTCGCACACGAGCCAAAACGTCGAAGGTCGTTGCTGGAATTCTGCTGAAACTACAGTTCTCAAGCTTCAAATTATGGAATTTGGAAAATTAGAGGGGTTAAAGTGCAAAAATAGGCCTTCTTTGTGAAGAAGAGGTGAAAAGGGTTCACTGAGGTCGAACTCTAGCTATTTATAGGGAGGAGAAATGGTTAGATAAACCCCAGGAACAAAGAACTCAAACCTGCTGTTCTTGCAGAAACGGGCACTTTCAGGCGCCCAAAACCCTTTCTGGGCGTCCGAAACCTCCAGGCTACACAAAGCTCCTACTTCGGTTCCTCCGCCTGCGGTCTGTTATGCCCATATCCTGGTCTAGCGGACCTCACCTACCACCAGCCACATGTCAGCACAATCGATATTCACGAAGTAAACTTTCGGACACTCTTCTGGGCGCACGAAACTAGGATCCGAATTGGCTTCCAGTTCTGCTCAGTTTAGCACTTGAGTTCTGGGCGACCTAAACCCTGTTCTGGGTGCCCGAAACTGGCAAAACTCCAGTTTTGCTCATTTAAGTGCGCCAAGTCTATTTCTGCATCCATTTCATGCGGAAACGACTTCGACCCAATCCGACACTCATCGGATATGTTGACCAGTCACTAATACTGTAGCCAATCCTATCCAAACCTCCGGAACACTACAGTGGTAGATGAGGGTTGTTCGGATAAAATAAAAATAAATAAATTAATTGGATTTGGGTTTTGGGTTTTGACGCCTATTTTTGGGGGCTCCCACGTCTATTGAGCCGTTCCCGCATTTATTAAGCTGATGCTCAAGAGTTGCATCGCTATTTTTGGATAGATGATTAAAGATGCTGACGCTTTGTTAAAGCGTCATTTTAAAAGTGTCTTTGGAACCCTATTTTCCTGTAGTGTTTGCAGACACCTTTATAAGTTGAATTTAGCTTAATTGAATTGATATCCGGTTGGTCTCAAGGCTGCAGGATGTGCTGCTTGAGGAGCAGCATGGCTTCACCAGACGTCGAACAACGCGTCATATACATTGTACCATCAGTTCAACAGCATTGCATTCAGAGCGCAAGACAATGACTATTCTTTAAACCGGGACGACAAGTAAGTTAGCACCAAAATCCTCCTTGCAGAGGTGCATGCGAAAGTACTATTGTAACATACCGAAACCTCGGTAATTAAATTCGAATCTTGTTCAAATTGACCAAATTGCGAGGTTGGTACACTTCGGAGAGGTCGAAGGCATCAAATAATGCAAAATGCATTACTGGGGATCTTCGAGAGATTTTGAAAATCAAAATCTGCAAACTGCAGGTTTTGTGCTCTCGGGGACCGGTCCCTGGTGGGAGAGACCGGTCCCCGAACGCGTAGGCAGCGAGATGGCTGAGAAATCGGCTAAGTCTTAAAAAATCAGCTCTCGGGAATCGGTCCTTGGGAGGAGAGACCGGTCCCCAAAGACCGGTTCCATTGGGGGAGACCGGTTGCATCGCGCGGAGCCTGCGCAGTCCGCGGGAGAAGCTCTCGGGGACCGGTCCCAAGTCGGGGAGACCGATCCCTCACTGCAAAAAATGCCCAGTCTGGGCAGTGTACTGGGAATAAAGTGGAGGGGTCTTATTGTAAATGTTACAACACCTTATATACTCAACCCTTCTCCCTTTCCTCAGCCAAAACCCCCACTCCTCTCATTTTCTCTCATCTCTCTCTCTAGAACTCACCTAGGGCTTGAAGGAGAAGAAGAAGAAGAAGCTTGAGCAGGGATTTTTGGTGGACTTGGTGGGTCTAGAAGCTCTCCAACAAGAAGGAGCTTGCTAGAACTTGGGCCAAGATAAGTTTTTAGCATGTAGAGCTCTAGGGTTTGGATTTAAACTCTAAGTCTTGGAGTTTTGAGCTTCTTAGAGGCTTTAGAAGCATGTTAGAGCCATGAACACCATGAAACCCTAGTTTTCTTCATGGTGCTCTAATGGAGGATTTCTAGGGTTTGCATTCTAAGTCTTAGAGATAGTTAGGATGGTTCTAAATGAGCTTCTAGAGGTTAGGCAATCTCTCTTTTGCTTGTTTTAGAGATCAAAACCTAGGGTTTAGCAATGGGTTTGGTTAAGGCACCAAATTTGGGGCTTTTGCCTTCGAGTGTTTCTAAGGCAAATTGACCTTGTAGAAACCTAATTGGGGGTGTTCTCGACGCGTTGGACAACTCCGTTCGACGTTACGAAAATGTTTAAGTATGGTTCATGTACAAAAGGCCTAATATGACACTATTTTGGTTATAGGACGTGGGATCGGCTTTCGTAAAGTTTGGGAGTCGTCATGTTCTACACCCACACGACCACTCGAGGTGCGTGGTGCATTCCAAGGACCTCGAAAATCCCTTTATGTTTAAGTGTCCATGTTTTGAGCATATGTATATATTTGAGCATTTTGCATAATAGGGTTAAATTGTGAACTTTTTATTGCATGATGTAAATTCAAATGCATGTTAAATATTTGTAAGAATGTGAGAATGACAAACCCTATTTATGCATGACAAGTGACAAGAACTTAGAAGGGTTAGTGAACAAAAGTGACACATCGACATAGATCTAGTGAGTGACATTGATGAGTCTAGAACACTTAGAAAACAAGAGTGGCGTTTGGCATGAGAACAAGAATATAGCACTTAGAAAATAAGTGTGGCATGAGTACAAGAACTTAGTAGTGCATATGACACTAGCCATAGTAAAGAATGCAAAGAAAAGAATGATTGAGTCATTATGACATTTCAACCTTAGAGTTAAGGGTCATTTGGGCATGGTCTTCCTTAAAGTTAAGAAATGGATTGAACTTGGAATCCTCAATGTAGGATTGATCGTACTCACATTTTAGTCCTTGCTCGAGGGTGGTAGCTCCCCTTCGGGCGATATGCTCCGGAGTCGACATCACTGGGTTGTAGCGGGTATCTCCTCAGAGGACGGTCCTATCAGGTTGTAGCCGGTATCTCCCCGGTTAATAGGATTTTGGGTTGGTGAGTTTGTTGAGGGCGAAACCTACGGGTTAGCCAAGAGATTGGGTAAAGAAATTGTGATCCTGCATTCATCACGAGCATTATATCGAGCATCGCATTTTATATTGTTCAAGCATATTAGTTGCATTTGTTAGTTGGTTACTTTCCTTCTTCTATTCTATTATGCCTGATTAGACCTAGTGGGATAGTCGGCGTGGTTGATTGCCGAACCCACTGGAAACTTTGTTGTAGTTCTCACACCCCTATTTCCACAGAGCTGGGACCGAACGAGCCGGCAGACGACCGCGGTAAGGGCATCGCGCCCTAGGTAGAGACCGCCCGAGATGTTTTATTTCTTAGTTGCATACTCTTTTGATATATCATCTTTTGTATTTCGATGATTATAGTTGTTAAATGAAAGGACATGAATGATGTAAAAGAGTTTATTTAATATCCATGTTATATTTTGGAGGAATGAGAGGTAAAAAGAAATGATGCAAAATTGTAATTGATTTTCTAAGTGTAGTTATTTACTTTCACTATTGGCTATTGCTTGCCCTCGCGCAAGCCATTGTGAATGCTTTCGCTTATGCAAACTTTATACTCTATTGATACTTGTTGTTGAGCCTTGGGCGGACAGGGGAGGCTCTGTTCGTTCGGCGTCTGTTCGACGCTCTCGAACCGGCCAAAAAGGATCGGGCTTGGGGCGTGATAACTATTTTGTTTAAATTTGATCAATGGGCAACAAACATTGCATAGCAGTCTAATTTGTTAATCGTAGTACTTACATGAGATCGTGAGTTCAAGTCCTAACATATGTATTTAAAAAAATTAAGAATTTAGAATTCTGGGCGTCTCAAATAATATAATATATTCTTGTACCATACATATATTTTTATATTTTTTTAGAATAAGGCAGTATGCTATCTCTTCATTCAATTTACAGGATAAACTGGGCTACATACGAAGGCAGCCAGGCCTAATAAAATAATAATAATAATAATAATATAATAACAGCCCCAAGCATCATAATGAGCATATCTTGGGCATCACTTGCCCCGGAGTGTGTGTAATTTTCTCAAAAGTTCTTCTATTCCGCTCCAATCATATAACCCACCATATAGTGGAGATTGATAGTAATTCCCATCCCCTAGGAGCTTCACTCTTTAGACTACTCGCCTTCCAAAGCCAGCGGATTGCAGTACAATTAAGAAGAGCCAATTTATTTCGTAGCAGTCCCTCCAACAAGAGTCTGGTACTTTGGCACCTTGTGAAGAGATGATCCACTGTTTCAATCTTGTCCCTGCAAAAAGCAAAGCTCTCCTCTCCACCCCAACCCCTTTTCAGCAGGTTGTCCATTTTGCGCACCTTTCATTTCAAAACTAGCCATACAAAAATCTTGATTTTCAGAGAGAATCTAATCTTCCACATTTAAACAAAGCTCCTATTGTTAACTCCACCATCATGTAAGAAATTATAAAGCGATTTCACCAAAATATTTTATATAATTCCCATTTCTATCTGACTTCATCCCTTCTATTATACAGTGTGATAGTGGAAATTGACTCTTTTAGCTTCGAGATCAAGTCTCTATCAAATTGCGAGCTTGAAACAAAGCCTGACAAAATTTGACGCTATTTCCATTTGTTAACTCTACGAAGTTCTTGATTATGTAGTTTTTACTCACTATACTTTGTCATAATTAAAGGGTATAAGGTTTGTAGTGGAGCTCGGTTGCTCCAGATGTCTGTCCAAAAACTTATTCGATGTTTATCTCCAATTGAATAAGACACTCCACACTTCAAAATATCCTAAGGCTTCGTTTGGTTCGGGAATTAGTAGGAACTAGTTATACCGGGGATAGGTACAAGTATGTGTTTTTGTAAGAACACGGGTATTTTTTTGTTTGGATGAAATTGTGAGTATAAGCTGGAATTAGAAAAATTGTGTTTGGATGGTTATTGGGAATAAGAGAAATAGTTGATGGTTATAAATAGAAAATAATGATATTACCCCCATAATTAAATTTAAATTTTTAAATTTTAAACTTATAATTTTAAATTGAAAATTTTAACTTTTAAATTTTAAAAATTGAAATTAAAATTTAAAATTTAAATANGTATAAGCTGGAATTAGAAAAATTGTGTTTGGATGGTTATTGGGAATAAGAGAAATAGTTGATGGTTATAAATAGAAAATAATGATATTACCCCCATAATTAAATTTAAATTTTTAAATTTTAAACTTATAATTTTAAATTGAAAATTTTAACTTTTAAATTTTAAAAATTGAAATTAAAATTTAAAATTTAAATATTCAAATTTTTAATTTTTAATTTTAAATTTGAGATCAAATTTAAATTTGAAATATATAAAATAACAAAATTTAAAAATTAAAAATTTATAAGAACAAATTTAAATTTTAAACTTTAAAATTTACAATTTACAATTTACAATTTACAATTTTAATTTTAAAATTACAAAATTTAAATTTTAAATTTTAAAGCAAAACTCTCTCTAGATCTCTCTCTCTCTCTCTCTTTCTCCAGTGGGTGGTTCCCAAGCTTGTTCCTACCCGGGGTGGGAACTATTGTTCCCACCCTTTACCGGGTTATACTAAGTATAGTATAACCCGGTAAGGAATAGTTCCCACCCCTTACCGTGTTATACTAGGTAACCCCACCCCTTACCCCCGCAGCATTAACCCCACCTCTCTAGAGGAAAGCCATCCATAAAGCCTCTATTCATCGAATTACCCATTTGGCTGCTTTAAAATTCAAGAAAAAATATAGTAGCAAGTTCGAGAGTACTAAGTTCACAGGGACTAACTTACCTCCTTGTGAGAGAAGTTTCGCTTACAACTGTACAAATTTCATTCAAGATAATCCCAGAACTAGTAGCTTCCAAGCTCAATACACACCAGGTTATATACATAATCCTCTCATAGCGTCATCACCTATATTTTAACCACATCCTTAATTATCTAATTAAATTCTTTGTCATTTATGACTAATAATCACCACCAACGTAATCAGGAGGCCTTCTCTACAAAGACAGTGACAACAACCTTTAGTATGCGATGGCCGCTTCGTCCCTTCTGCTCACCTACGCCAAGTAGCTCCAATCCAACGGCATTTCAGTCTCCTGCAGCGCTTCTATTGTAATTGCTAGAAAGCTCATCTCACTAGCCAAGAAACAGGTGAATTATAATCCTTCCCTCCGATCCGTCCAAACTGTCCAATCCATCTTAATCGACCTAAAATTTTTAATTTTCTTAACTATATCTTTGAGTTTAGTTGAGTTCGACTAAGCGAGCAATTTACTCTTAATTGATGTTACTAAATATGATCTAACCTGGCATGCATGATATGCTACGGAGTAGTTACCGTGCAATTCAAATTATATGATGACGTTGAAATCTACTCTTCTACAGGTGGACTACATACTGGGCCAAAATTCTGCCAGAGTGTCGTACATGATCGGATTCGGACGACCTTACCCTTGGCATGTCCACCATAGAGAATATTCAATTCCTTCAGTGCACGCTCACTGTTATCATATGTCATGTAGCGATGGTTTCGCGCACTCGTACACGAGATTGCCTAACTTGAATGTACTTGTCGAGGCTATATTGAGTGGATTGGATGAAAACGATGGCTTTTCAGACGACAGGAACAGCTACCGGCAGTCTAAGCCCGCGACTTATATCAATGCTCTGATGGTCGGAGCACCCGCTTTCCTCGTGAGGACTTTGATGGCAAGTTGATTGGTTCATCACTCACCTAGAATTTGTACAGGATATAATGCTGTAGTATATGGTGGAACTAGAGATGCAAAAAGAAAGACTAGCTCCCCCTGATTATCAATGTTAAATCATTTAAAGGCATCTATGTACAAGTACTGCCAGATTTTAGTAATATTATAAAATTAAATTAAAGCTTGAATTAGATCTTAGTTGTTCTTGAATTACTTCCTACAATCATCTTGTTTATTAATTAGAGAAATTTTTCTTTTTTACTTTGTTGTAATGGTTGTGGCTCGTCTTAGTTTTTCTTTTCCCCTCTTATTTTTTGTTTCGTTTGTTGAAGATAAGACCAAACTATTTGTTAGGAAATTAGTTACTTAGAATAATCCTTTATTTGTTTAGTTTGATAAACATGTGTTAGTTGGGTTGTTAATCAATTTGTTGGGTTGTTAGCATTACAACCTATTTATATTGGTAACCATCTAGGCCATTAATGCATCAGAGAGGATCCATCAATTGATCCAGCTTCTTCATATTATTCTACCGCATCTCTTCTTTTCTATTCCTAATTATTTTTTATGAATCACACACACCATAACAAGTGAGGTGATCTTTTGAGTGTGCCTACCACCATAACAAGTGGTATCAGAGCGAGGTTTTGACGTAAGAAGAAGACGATGGCGGTCAACAATGTCGACGGAACCCAACCGGTTCTCCCAATATTCAAAATGGTGAACTATGATTTCTGGTGCGTCAAGATGAAGACGCTCTTGCGGTCACAAGATCTATGGAATCTTGTGGAGAAAGGGTCCACAGATGCGAGCCCAGATATCATAAAGAAGGATGCTAAGGCGATTTCCTTATTCAGTAGGCCATTGATGAAGAAATTTTTTCTCATATTGTTGCGGCTAAGAAAGCAAAGGAAGCATGAGACACACTACAAATCAAATATCAAGGTACCACTAAAGTATTAAAAGTTAAGCTTCAAACCTTAAAAAGAAAGTTTGAAACCACTTTTATGCAAGATGGTGAAAATATTCATTCTTTCTTTTCAAGAACGATGGAAATCGTTACACAGATGCATACTTTTGGTTATACTATTACTGATGAAACTGTTGTTGAAAAAATTTTACGACGCTTAACATGCAAGTATGAGCATGTTGTCTCAACAATAGAAGAGTCAAAAGACTTTTCTAAATATTCATGTAGTGAATTACTTGGATCCCTTTTATCACATGAAGAACGGATGGATAGGCCTCATGAAAATTTTATCGAGAATGCTTTTAAGACTTAGTTGAATATTTCTCAAGATACAGAAAAAGATAATACAGATTGTAACCGACAAGCATCATCATATCGAGGTCGTGGTAGAGGACGTGATCGTGGCCGTGGCCGCGAAAATAGAGGTGGAGGTAGATCTGGGGTGACGGATCAACGAAGTGGCGATAGATCATATGGATCCAATCAAGGTAACACTTATAAGAATATTCAATGCTATTATTGTAAGAAATATGGCCACACTGAAAAATTTTGTAGATTGAAAAAGGAGAACAATGCATCGATTGATGCTAAGTATGCGGAATCTGATGTCCTTTTTGCTTGTTATACTATAAACAATTGTTTAGAAAATATCTGGTATTTGGATAGCGGTTGTAGTGCTCACACATGACAGGAAGAGAAGATCTATTTATTGAGATGGACAGATCGATACAGCAACCGATCAAAATGGGAGATAGCTGAGTTCGTGAAGCACAAGGAAAAGGAGTGGTGAAGGTAAATTACTAAAATATCGAATGTTCTTTATGTTCTTAGATTAGATGCAAATTTATTGAGTGTTGGCCAATTTCTTACGTTTGGATATTCTTTAGTGTTTGAAAATTCTAAATGCCTTATTTATGTAGATGATAAGAAAAAAAAATTACTTGCTCAAATTTCCATGGCAAAAAATAAGATTTTTTCCATGCATGTTGATTTTCAAAGTCATGTTATGAAGGCATCTATTGATGAAAATTGGTTGTGGTATGAAAGGTTTGGGCATTTGAGTTTTGACATATTGGAGCTTCTACATAAGACGGATATGGTTGACGGTTTGCCACTAAGTGCACATGACGGATCGTTTTGTGAAAACTGCATATGCAAAAAGCATCATCGAAATCCTTTTCCAAACAGAAGCTCATGGAAGGCAAAGAACCCGTTGGATTTAGTACATGCAGATGTGTGCGGCCCTATGCAAACCCTCTCATTAAATAATAATATTTATTTTGTGGTATTCGTTGATAATTATAGTCGTATGACTTGGGTTGATTTTATAAAGAAAAAATCCAATGCTTTCTTATCTTTCAAAAAATTTAAAAATATGGTGGAAAAAGAATCGGGTTATAAAATAAAAACTCTCCGGACAGATAGAGGTGGTGAACTTATTTCTAACGAATTTGAAATTTTTTGTGAAGAAACTGGAATCATAGGCAATTGACGATGAGTTACACCCCACAGCAAAACGGAGTAGTGGAAAGGAAAAACAGAAGTCTGGTAGAGATGGCCAAGAGCATGTTGAAGGCTAAACAACTACCAAATAAATTTTGGGCAGAAGCAGTTTCTACAGCAGCTTACATTTTAAATCAGAGTCCTACATCGTTTTTGGGGAATATTACTCCGTATGAAGTATGGACCGAACGAACCCCGAAAGTAAAACATTTTAAAATTTTTGGTTCTATCGCTTGTGTTCACGTACCAACTCAAAAACGACAAAGCTGGAAGATAATTCACAAAAATGTATTTTCGTGGGGTATAGTGTTAGAAGTAAGGCATACATACTTTATAATCCCGTTTCATGTTCTTCAGTAATTAGTCGTGATGTAATATTTGATTTGATGAACAAAATAGTTAGCAGTGGGATGAAGTTGTGCAGGATCGACTTGTTGGAATGGTTGATGAAGAATTACTTATAACTAATGAGATGGAAAGTGCGAGTTCGAGCCCCACTCACACTTCAGCAAGTTCTTCAACAAGTTCATCTCCCAAACCATCTCTATCAAGGATGAGGTGGTTGGAGGAAATTTATGAAAGAACAGATGTGTGCCAATTCAGTTCTAAACTGGAACCCGAGATCTTTGAAGATGCGATAAACTCACCAGATTGGTGCAAAGCAATGGATGAGAAGATATCGGCGCTAGAGCAGAATCAAACCTAGGAACTTGTAGATCTACCCCCAGATAAAGAAGCTATCGGCTTAAAGTGGATTTAGAAAACCAAGTTCAAGCCCGACGGATCAATTCAAAAATTAAAGGCTAGAATTGTTGCCAAAGGGTATTTACAACGAGAAGGTATTTGTGAGGATTGAGATTTTGAGGTGTAGCTAGACTCTTTGTTGATGATGTTTTTATGTGTAATTTAATTATATAAGCACTCGCCAAGTTTTAGGAGAAAATGAGTTAAGATGGAGAAGTTACGCGACCTTTAGTAAAAACTTAAGTGAATTTAATAGTAACTCGGGTTTTCCGGAGAGGCCAATCAGTGGAGATGGCTTCTGATGCATATTTGACTCCGTTCATAGTGATCCAATAGCTTGTTTTCAACGGTTCAACTATTTTGGACCCAATGGCACTGACGGATTTGGATTTTGATGCACGATTTTTGAGAAAAAAGGGGTTTATTAGATTTACATATATATATATATATATATATATATATATATATATATATATATATATATATATATATATTTGTGTGTGTGTGTGTGTGCNGTGTGTGTGGTTTTTGGAATTTGGTGAGGGGATGCTTTCATCACAAATCGATGAACATATCGGGTGAAACAAAATCGTGAGTTCGATATCCCGGTCGTGTCGAACGCGTGGGCGCAGTCTGTTCGCAAATCTGACGGACGGATCTTCTGATATCGCGCGTTGATTAAGGAGGGGTAGTTAATGGCAAAACGGTAATTTTGCGATAAGCCATACATTTTATATACCGTTTTACGTGAAATCGTAAGTGGGGGTGTGTTCGCGCATTTTACTCGCGCTATGAGGGACTCAGCTGAAAATACTGAGTTTCGGTGGACTAAAACATAATTATACATGATATGTATATAGGGTCATCTATGTTTGCACCATGCAAACCCTAACCCTAGCACCCGAGTTGACCTCTCCAGCCGCCTCAACTCTACCCCCTGCCCTAGCCGCGTGCACCTCGGCCGCCGGCGCGCACCTCCAGCCGCCGAAAAAGGGCAACATTTCCTTCCCTCTCTATAAGCTCCACTAAATTTCCATCACCCCTGCCGTGGACCACCAGGCCGGACCCACACCCTCAGGCTCCTTCCCCCTGCAGAGAGCCGACCTCCGGCGACTCCCCCGCCAGCCCCCGCCGTCCGCGCGCGCCGCCGCCTCCGCCTGGGCTATCCGCGGCCACCCGCGGTCAACTCGGGCCGAGCTTGAGCTAGCTCGTGGCCGCGAGCTGCCACCGCCTCGTGATTGGCCACGCCGCTCTCCTGGACCTCTGGTGACCTCCCGCACGCCGTCGCCACCATCCCCGCGGGCCCCCGACCGCGGCCCTTGCTTCCTGCGGCCGCTATGCACGAGCTCGAGCTGAACCACGGCTCGCATAGCCCCCGTGTGCCGCCCTTCCCCGATCTCCGGCTACTGGCCGCCGTCGTCCCGGTGCTCCCCCGGCCGCCGTTTAGCTGCCGTTGACCTTTGAGCCGGAGCTGAGCCGCACAGGCTCGTGCCTCTCCACCGCGCTAGCGGTCGCCTCCCACCGCCGGCCAGCATGTGCTCGGGCCTCCTCCGACCGACCGCAGCCTCCCCCTGCCGGCGCGTCCGCTGTCCGGCCACAGCCGGCCATCCCGTGCTCCACCTAGCTTCGGTGAGTTAATTTAATGATTTTTGCGCACTGTTTCGAGTTCGGGTCGCTGTTCCGGCGATCCGAGAGCACCCCGACGCTCCCGAAAGTGAGCACGACGATCCCTGATCTATGCTGATCATCATGCTCACCTCCTTTGGGGTCAGTGAAGCCCCGGTGTGCGAGTTAAACGCTGTTTAGGCATTGTGCGCTCTATTTGCAAAGTTTCGTGTCGCTCCCGCACTCTCTATAGTGGACGGCCATGCTTTGAATCATAAGCGCGGCCTCTGGCACATCGAGACCTACCAACAGGTGTCTCGGCCAGGCTTGAAAGTCCTCGGTTTGCGCTGTCGGGCTGTAAAACCCCGAAAATCACATAAAATGATGTGATTTTTTGCAATCGCGGGGGCTGATATGCAATTTTACCCTTCGTGGCTGTTGTGGGCAGTGTGTGTGGGCAGCGGGTGACCTCTGGACTGGTTGTCCAAGGCCCTAGGCTTTTTCAGAAATCAAATATCGATTTTCGGTGCCTCTTTCGACGAAATCCGCCGACGGAACGCGATTTCAGTTCGAATTTCTTTCGACCGTGGCTTACTGTGATTTACATTGTCGCTGATTCTTATTGGCTGGTCACTTGCGTCATTTCGAGGGTTCGAAGACGACGGGTGAGCGACGGTGGGTTCCGGTGTTGAAATTGACACTTCCGGGAACTCGGATTGGAATGATTATCCAACGATAATCGTTTTGATGTGAGTATTCGTGTTTGCTACCAGGACACCTTAATTATAGTGTTGGGTGGCAGCGGGTGACTCGTGGCATGAGTCGGTGAATTTCGGGACACTTCGTGGGTCTTGGCGGAGTCCCAGTACGATTTTCGGGACTTCCGGCGAGTTACGGTAATCGACGTAGGGGAACCGATTCCTGTGGGTTTACAGGTGGGAATGTGAGTTTGTATTTTATATAAGTGGGTTAGACACTAACCCAGTGGACCCTCTGTAGGTTCGGTTGATGTTTTTCCACAGTCGGGAGACAGGTGCTACGTACGTACAGGTGGATACTTCGACCCGAAGTCGGTACAGTGGTGCACACTTGGTGACATTCCCTTCACTCTTTCCTTATTATTACCTTACATGTTATATGTTGAGCCTAACATCCATACCGTATTTCTTTATTGCTCTACTTAGTTGGTTTGCATACCCAGTATCATATTTTAGAAGTAGAGCGGGTTTGTGATTATTTGTGAGATCTATGACCTAGTCGGTCGGTTCATTGCATCTGGTATTGTTACCTACTTGGTCGATTGGACTACTTGGTGACCTACATGGTCAGTATACCCTGAGGGGTAGGATTGTCAGCTAGTTGTCGACGGTTGGCTATTGAGCATATTAGCATCGATCGCCACTGCTCGTACGCATTTTACGAACACCAACGGTCTGATCCACCGCAAGAGGATATTCTTTTCCGAAAAAGTAGTTGGAAATGCCAGCTCGTGAGTCTAAGAGCGTATGCTAGGGTTATATACTTTCAGACCCAAGAGCTTATGCTGGGGTCATATATCTTTCAGAACCAAGAGCTTATGCTGGGGTCATATGCCTTTTAGACCCAAGAGCTTATGCTGGGGTCATTTACAGGTTAGAGCAGTAGTGGCATAGGCCTAAGGTCTGCGGACCGATATGGCAGGTTTCTGATTCGGTACTCTTGGACTTATTGTCCTGTTGATGCATGTATACAGTAGCGGTAGTGATTTATTGTATCTCCTGTTTCCTTACTTATCATTGCTACTGTATGACTGTTGTTCATTCTTTTAGTTATCCTCCTTGACTGGTGAGTACCCCTCGTTCTCGTCAGCTTGCGTTACCCACTGGGAGGGGAGACATGTGTACATGTTCTCACCCCCACCCTCTTCCAGGTGACGTTGCGGGTCCGAGTCGGGACGGTGTGTGAGGAGCGCATTTCAGCGATCGATAGAGCTACCGACCCTTTGATTTGGTTTAATTCTTAACCTGGTTTTCTTAAAATAATTGACGTAGTATTCATGGTTCAGTTGGTTCTATGTTTATTTGAATACACGTGGTTTTGGTGAAATTAATAAAGTAATTGTGGTTTTCATGTGAGATTATGAAAATAGTTTCTAACCCTCGTGGTAGTGTGTTTTTAAAAGAAAATGATTTCCGTGTGGGAAACGGTATTGAAAAGATTTTTTTGATTTTCATGACTCTTAGTGTTTCAAAATGAGTTTCCGGCTAGGAAACGTTTTAAACTAATAGATGTGAATTTATGAATATCTGTGATGAAATGAATGGTGAATGTGAATGGTGAATGTATGTGATTGTCATACTGTTGTGGTTGTATCTTGTACTTGTGCAACGCTGTGCAAATACATGGGAGACTCTGTCCGTGTGAACAGTGAATTTTCTGTATTTGTGGCGGATCTGACATACTCTGGGGTGAAGGTTTAAAAAAAAAAAAAATTTGGGAACTTTCGCGTTGGCTTTTAATTTCAAAAAGGAACCCTGGGGCGTGACAGTATTGATTTTTCTGAATCCTTTGCTCCAGTTGCTCGTTTTGATACAATAAGAATAGTTTTGGCTCTTGCGGCTCAATATAAATGGAAAGTTTTTCAACTTGATGTTAAATCTGCATTTTTAAACAGTTTTTTGGATGATGAAATTTATGTTAAGTAGCCTCAGGGATATGAAATTAAAGATATGAAAAATAAAATGTATAGGCTCAAGAAGGCATTGTATGGACTCAAATAGGTGCCGCGGGCTTGGTATACTCGAATTGATGCCCATTTTCTTCAAAATGGTTTTAGCCGAAGTGAAAGTGAGCCTACACTTTATGTGAAGACCCAAGGTACAAAAGTTCTGGTTGTTTGTCTTTATGTTGACGATTTAATATATATTGGTAACTCGCAAAAAATGATTGATGAATTTAAGTTTCATATGGTGCGAGAGTTTGAAATGACGGATCTCAATTTGATGAACTATTTTTTGGGTCTTTAGGTTGTACAATTAGAGAAAGAATTTTTATTTCTCAAAAGAAGTACATATCTAATTTACTTGACAGGTTTGGTTTGAAGGATTGTAATTCGGTGGCAAATCCGATGGGAACAAATTTGAAATTGTCAATTAATGACGGTGCTGAAAAAGTTGATGCCAATAATTACAGAAATCTAATTGGGAGTTTACTATATGTGACACACACGAGGCCAGATGTTTTATTCTCAACAAAGCTTGCTTTCTCGATTTATGCAAAATCCGAGTAAAATAGGCCATTTGGGTGGAAAAAAGCAAATCCTACGATATTTGAAGGGGACTAGCGGCCATGAATTATGGTTCACTAACTCTAAAGTTTTTTCTCTTTTTGGTTTTTCTGACAGTGATTGGGCAGGTTCTATCGACGATCGTAAGAGCATAAGTGGATATATGTTCAAGCTCAATTCGAACGTGGTGTGTTGGTCCTCAAAAAAACAACATCCGACGGTGTTATCTTCTTCTAAGGCTGAATATATTGCGGTTACTGGTGGAACTTGCCAGGCTATTTGGTTGCGGCGAATTTTATGTGATCTAAAGCAGAACCAAATGGATTTTTCAGACAGTCATCTACTGCGACAACCAATCTACGATCGCCATGATAAAGAACCCAGTGCACCAAAATCGCACCAAGCATATCGAAATTCGATACCATTTTATTCGAGACCAGTTGGCAAACGGCAATATCATGTTGAAGCATTGTTCGACTGACCAGCAACTAGCAGATATTTTCACTAAGTCATTACTAGTGGCGAAATTCGTTTGGTGTCGTGAAGGACTTGGCAACAACGAATTTGGTCTTACAGGGGCATGTTAAAGATAAGACCAAACTATTTGTTAGAAAATTAGTTACTTAGAATAATCATTTATTTGTTTAGTTTGATAAACATGTGTTAGGTGGGTTGTTAATCAATTTGTTGGGTTGTTACTGTTACAACCTATTTATATTGGTAATCATCTAGGCCATTAATGCATCAGAGAGGATCCATCAATTGATTTAGTTTCTTTATATTATTCTACCGCATTTCTTCTTTTCTATTCTTAATTTTTTTTTATCAATCACACGCACCATAACAAGTGAGGCGATCTTTTGAGTGTGCCTACCACCATAACATTGTTTTCCTGTTTTGTGGTTTTCTTTACAGCTTGCTTTGCGGAGACGAAGAAATTTATGATCATTATAGATTAACGTGTTTTTTTTTTTTTTTTTTTTTTCTTTCTTCTCTTGAATAAACCCAAGTACCACACGAAGGAAGACACTTCAATTTAAAACTCTAATTAATTATTAAGAACGTTTATGTTCCAAAATTAAATGAATAAGGGTTAAGAATATTTGTCCAATGTTGAATTCGAACTTTTTTTAATATAATTTTAGAGCTCCGCTTACGCCTCTTTTGTAGCCCGACATCTTTTGGTTCGGTCTAGTACTGACAACTAATTTCGTCTTGTTCTAAACTAGTTCATCTAGTTCTTTCACTATTTGAAATTAATCTAGTTTACACTTTTTTGGAGCCACTATCTTTTGGTTTGGCCCAATTATGACTAAGCTCATACAGTTCTAAACTAGTTCATCTTATTCTTTAAAAATGTTGTCATCTATCAGTTATTGTCTGGTTTAGTCAAAAAATTTTAATTTTTTATATGCTATATTGAGTTTGTGCCACGTATTAGTAAAAAACTAGTACGTGTCAAAAGAGCATGGTAAAAATATTAACCAGTACAAATCAGAATACACCTAGTAATGTAGGTTTTTTGAGTTGGATTCAAGCCCTTTAACAAATGTTACAATTTCAATGTACAAATAATTTATTAGTCTTCATGTCGATACATTATATAATCATACAACTTGCACTTCCACTTTCACTTCATTTTTTTTTATGTTCTGCAAAGCCAAACAATAAATATATACATGTATCTTCCAAGCACGTACATGACCACTTACCCAGATTTTGTGCACACTCTTGCGTCCTTGTACACTTTCCCGGGCCTGCAATAATACCCTCTATCCGGGGCGCAATGCGCGTCCTCCGAGCATATACACAGCCCTTCTAACGCGCATCCTTGCTTGTATATGCTCGTCCTCCCCTTAATCCCGAGCACTTGATCCGTCCACTCGCTCGAGAACAGCCCCTGCGGATCATACTCGTTTTTCACCCTCAAAAACTCGCCGATCTTCGGGTACTTGGCGATCACGCCGTCGAACGCGATGTTCCGGTTCTTGCCCCAGTGCGGCATCCCGCCGTACTTGAAGAGCGCCATCTGCTCCACCTCCTCCAGCACGTCCTCGTAGAGCCGCGGCACTGCCGGGTCGTGGCTGCGGTAGTACGTGATGTCGAAGTCGAGGCAGTCGTCTTGCTTGCCCAGGTAGGCGGAGGAGGACTTGACGTAGCGCATGAGGATGCCGTTGTAGAGCTCGACGCCGCAGAAGGCCTCCGGGTTGAGGTCGCGGAGCTTCTGGACGTCTTGGATGAAGTCTTTGGCTTCGGACAGAGGGATGCTGACGGTGGTCTGGTGGAAGAACTCGCCCCTCACGCGCGGGTCCCACGGGCAGGCCGTCAGGAGGGCGTCGTCGGGGCCGTCGAGGCAGCCCCCCGAGGACTGGATTTTGTTCTGGAAGCCGACGACCGGGTAGCCCGTGAACAGCAGGCCGTTGTTGGTCAGGCCGTAGCCGTCAATGGCGATCGCCGACGTTGTCAGCCTCGAGTACTGGCACCTGCCGCCCGCGTTGCCCGTGGCTTCCAGGCCCTCCTCTTTCATCATGTCGTAATTGTAAGTGCATTAATTAGAACTATTAGTAGACATCAATGCCGTAAATAATTTTGACTTTATCATACATTTGGATTAGGCATTCGGGACACGGAACATAAAAAACGACATGACGTTAACTTTTAAAATGTTAGAACATGGATACAAATGAATACTGCTATTAAAATATATCTATACTATATATAAAAGCACATATTTTAAATTTCGACCCGTCGACAGACTTATTTTTTTGGCAAAAATTGAAAAAAAATTGATTCCTCTTTTGTTACATAAAATAAATAACAGAATTGAACAAACTTTTAATTCCTCTTTATTTCTAAAACAGAAAAAAAAAATTATGCTTATCTAAACTTTTGCCTACAACAGAAAAAAATATATGCTTATCTAAATTTTTACCAATTGAAAAATATCTACTGTAAATTTATATTTTAATTCAAAATTTGTTTAATTCTTTTTTATCTCTATCTATAATATAATATCTACACTATCTATACTATATATAAAATCACGTATTTTAAAATAGTAAAAAAATATACTTATCCAAATTTTTGCCAACCGAAAAATATCTACTATGAATTTATATTTTAATTAGAAATTTGTTTATTTTTTTTATCTCTAAAATAGAAAAAAAAATTATGCTTATCCAAATTCTTGCTTGACTATCTACTGTAAATCTATATTTCAATTCAAAATATAAAATTAATTTAAATTTTGGGACTATCAACATATTACAAAGGAAATAATTTAAAAGATAGATTAGTTGATAAATTTATAAATCATAATTTTGAATTAATATGATGTACAAATTTATAATCAATTTGTAAAATATTATGATAAATTGGTTAAAAATATTTGAAATAAAAATAAACGATCATAATCAATCTGTTAAAAAATAGTACTTTTATCCATCTATTTTATATTAAAATTTAAATTTGAGTTCAAATTATGAATTAAATTTAATTTTTAATTTTTGATATCAAATCTATTCATCTATTTTACATTAAAATTTAAATTTGAGTTTAAATCGTGAATTAAATTTAATTTTTAATTTTTGATAACAAAATTGAATTTAATTATATAATGGATCAAAATTAAATTTTAAATTTTAAAATAAATGTCAATTAAATTTTGATGCTTTTAGTTTAAAACACTTATTTAAATTTTAGATTTATTAGAAATTAAAAAATATATAAAAATATCTAATGTATATAAAAAAGAACATATTGTAGATATTTTCTAATAAAATATAACATATAAATTTACAAAATATTTTGATTCTAAATTCTTAAATCAATATAATTTATAATTTTTTATTAATTTAAAATAAATTAAAATAATTATTACGTGTATTTGTACGTACACTCGACTAGTGTATATATATATATATATATATATATATATATATATATAGAGTTGAGCTAGAATACTCTCAAAAGCACCAATGAGATAGTGCTTTTGAGTTTTTAACCATTGGATGGAGGAATGTAAGGTTGTGATGATGGTAGTAGGTGATGGTAGGTGGAATAGTTTTTGATCCAATGGCCATTAGTAATCAAGGAGTAGATCTACGAGCTAGAAACCTAAAAACACCAATGGGGTGATACTTTTAAAAGTATTCTAGTTCAATTATATATATATATATATATATATATATATATACGTATAATATATATATATAATTAGGCTAATATACTATCTATAGTACCGGAGCTTCGGTTCTATAGTCTTGTTTTTCATCTTGGGGTATTCAAATTAACGATCAACACTGTCAAAAACTAATCTAGGGTAATATTGAAGTTCTTAGGAATAAAATTTTAGTTTTTTTCGACATCGTTTACTTAGTAAATAAATTATTCAAATGGACGGTGAAAATTGAATAATCTTTAAAATTTGAGCATATGACTTTTAAAATTCAAGATCAAGAATGTTAACCTTAATCTAGATAGTTTAAAATATTTTCTATCAAAATTTGAAGAAATTTAGATTCTTCTGCACCGTTAAACTCCAAACTCGCTATAGTAGCCATTGAAAATTGACAATTTTGAAATGGTTTGATCATAAAGTAAACTATATTGAAAAATTATAAAATTTTATTTCTAAAATATTTAAATATTCTAGATCAGTTTTAACGGTGTGGATTATTGATTTGAACACCCTAAAATCGAAAACGAGACAATAGTACCGGACCTCCGGTACTATAGATAGTATAGGAGACTAGCTCTCTCTCTCTCTCTCTCTCTCTCTCTCTCTCTCTCTCTCTCTCTCTCTCTCTATATATATATATATATATATATATATATATATATATATATTTGTCTTGCTAAAATAAAGTTATATTTTCCATACGGATAAAAAGTAATAAATCTTTTATTTAATTCATATGTTTTAAAAAAAATATTTCTTCTCTATATATAATTTATTTATATTGTCCAAAATTTTTTTTATGTTTTCATCAAAAAATCAAAATGTTTCTCATCTTATATTATATATGCATAAAGAAAAATAAAAATCAAAATATTTTTTAGTGGAATGACTAATGGACTTGCATCGAATGTGTGTTCATAGTGTGTTTGTGTTGAACACGAGTCTGGCATGGATACGTCGGTGTCCGACAGGGGCATGCAAGACTTATAAAACTGTCAGTAATACATGGCATTTGGAAAATCTTTTGGAATGCTTAGAGGCTTTGTTATTGTTCAGCCAAAGGGACATTTGAGGTAAAATGCGCCAAGAATAGCACATGCAGTAGTTGTGCTTCGATCGCAAAAAATAGCAGTGGTTATGTTGGGAGGTTTTAGGTAATATTATTTTCATCATTTTAAGAGGATAAAAATGAAAAATATAATGAACATTTCAATGGAAAATGAATATATATAAGTAATAAAATGTTAACATAAATTGATAGCAAGATTTATAGGTTTTCTATATTTTTTTATAATTTTTGGTTCATATTTTATTATTTATATATTAGCGAGTAATTCGGCAAAATATTCGGGCAGCCAAAAACACTCATGAACTATTTGCAAGTTTTTCGAATTTTTTTTTTATTTTGTTACCACGGGGGAGTCCAAAAATAATCTTCCAAGTTTGAAGTGATTCACAGTTGAAGCTTTCTTATATATAACCTAGCAAGGAAGCAACACATTATTCCTACCTTCTTCTTCTTCTTGTTTTTTTTTGTTTTTGTTTTTGTTTTGGTTTAAGGGCCTGCTTGGTCTTACTTTTGGAAAAGTGATTTGATTTGGAAAAGTAATTTTGATTAAAAGTTATAGAGCGTTTTACTAAATTTAGATAAAAGCGATTTTTCTGAAGTAATTTTATAAAACTATTTGGCAAATTTTTTTTTATGTTTGTATAAATTAATATTTTTATTAAATTTTATTTTAAAATAATTTAAAATTTGAATTGAAATTAAAATTTTTAAATTTCAAAATTCTACAAAATTTAAAATTTAATATTTTAATTTAAAAAATAATTTAAAAGTTTAAAATTTTAAAATTTATAATTTGAATTGTTAATAATTTAAATTTTTAATCGACCATACCTAGAGCAAGTGGCAAAGGACTTGGTGGTTGGTACTCGAGGTTCCAAGTTCGAATCCTAGTTGATTCATATTTCCAGCTAAATTTATTTCATTTCAAAGCGGATAGCGTAATACCTATCTCTCAAAAAAAAAAAAAAAAAATTTAAAGTTTAAAATCTAAATTTTAAATTTTAGATTTGAAAAGTTGAATTTAAAAATTTAAATATAAATTTAAAATTTAAAAAATAAAATAAAATTTAAATTTAAACATTGAATCTAAAATTAAAATAAAAGTTTTAAGTTTGAGTCCAAAATCAGAATGTGATTTCAAGAAACAGCTTTTTTCTGTTTCTTATTTTGGGGCCTTCAAAATTAATTTTCTGATTCTGAAAAGCAAAATAAAATTTTCAATATCTATTGTCAAATGCTCTACTGGGCCCAAAAATAATTCTGAGAATAAAATCACTTTTAGAAAGCTAGGCCAACTAGGGCCTAACTATCTTACTGCATCTTGTTCTTTCGAACTTTAAAATATTATGTTTTTAACCAATCAAGGATAACTATGTTTAAAATAACTATTTTGCACTTATACTCTCTTTATCACTTTTGTTAAATTAGTAGATAATAATTTTTAAAAGAAATCAGAGAGTATATACTGAGCTGCCTTAATTCAGTTATCAAAGAATAAAACTTGATTGCGGCATTCCAGTTAGTCATCATGCTAATCTTAATTTGAAAGGGCAAAATAATCATTATACTAGCATATGATTGGATTTTACTAATTTAAATATATATTTATGAGCTTTTAAAGCTTACATTAGTTTGTATGATATTTTAAAACAACTAATACTGCATCCACAATTATTTTTAATTTGCTCGTAATCTTACAATCATTCTATCCAAAGGCCAAAATTTTTACATTAATCTTTTCACTCTTTTTTTTTTTTTTTCTTTTGTAAGTAGTAAAATACAAAATGAATTGTTTAAATTCTAGGGGAAAAGATTTAAACCCTTGGATGAAGGATTGTAATTCTACAATCCTTTTTGGCATTTCTCGTTTAATATTTGAAGGAATAATTACGTAATATTCCAACTTCGGAGGGATATTTAAGCAAGGTGGTTGGTTCGGGATAAAAATGCTAGAAAATAATTTTCTATCTTAAAAAACAAGCGAGGTGTTTGGTTAAGAAAAAAATTTCTAGAAAATAGTCTGCTATCTTAAAAAATAATTTCTATCTGTTTGGTTTTCAGAAAAAATAATTCTTTTGGAATGATTTTCTTTTCCAGATTTTATAGAAAGTTTTCCTTTCCATTTTCTGAATTTTTATTCGGAAAACTTTTCGTAACTTTTTTTGCCTTGGAGCGGGAAGCATTAAATATGGATTTACATTACATTTTTGAGCACATAAGACAATACCTGCTAATCTGTTGGCAAACAGTACCAATGTTGCCGTTGATCGAAACCCGATAAAATCAAAGACGCCGTTGCTGGACACATTGTTCGGTGTGCGATCGTCGATCCGGTAGAGAACTTTTCGCTGGCCCGGGTACCAGGCTATGTCGGCGAACTCATGCTGGCTGCCGAAGGGGACGGCCTGATCGGCTAAGTCCGCGTCGTCCTTCTCGGTGAAGGTTACTGATCTCTTGAACAATGGCTGCAGTTTGAACGTTACCTGAAAAGAGTAATCACTCCAATTTAAAACATTTCTTGGACATATTTTATTTGTTACTGTACTCCATTGTGAACTAACAATCACTGCTAAGTAGTTAGCAAGTGTAGAGTTACTATAATTTCGAAAGTATAAGAGAATTGATATTTCCTATTTTTTTGGCTTGAATTAATGAATATTGTAGGATCGGTATAATAGTGATTCCCCTTAAAATTGTGTGTTTCCCCTAAGTTAATATTAATCCAAATCTTAGAAATGATTAACGGGGTTGATCTAAGAACCAAAAAGTTGAAAGTACCAACTCCCTTATCCTTCCGAAAGTATAGTACCTCTATTCGATTAGCTATTATTCAATTCAGGTAAGAGAAATGCTAGGTTTATAATTTACTTTTGGATTATAAAACTAGCATTTCTCTTTCTCTTCACGCAGTATACTGTTCCATGCTTTATCATTTTCTTCCATTATTTACAATGTGCTATTTTCTTTTGGAAGATGACTAAAATATTTTTATTAACAATTTCCATATATAGTACAAGCAATACACTTTTTATTTAGATGCGAATAACTTTGTTAAAAAAAATATAGGTCGTGTCGGATCATTGACGCAAATTATTAATTTCAAAAGCTCAAGTCATTAAAATGATGCAACCAATTCGTTTAAAATGTACAGACACAATGTCCACGGGTCTTGATTATGACTTGGCCCAACCAGTCTCCCACCATAGGGTAGGATGCTGACTCAGTTAAGCTAACAGTTCTCTCCCCCAACACCTACATAAATTTGCAACATACGAGAATCTAACCCGTCACATCTAACTTTGATACCACTTGTCCGATCGTTAGTATTAACTATTAATTTTAAAAGCTTGAGCTGTTAAAAATTACATTAATTCACTTAAAACATACAAATACCATGCTCATGGATCTTAATTCTGACTCGGTCCATCTAGCCTCCCGCTACTACGAACATGACTCGACCCAACATGATATTCTGTCATTTCAAGTGTGACTCGGCCCAACTTAGCCTTCCGCCACAAAGCAGAATGCTGGCCTCTCTAAGCCAACAGGCTAGAAGTAGTATATAAATTTGACTTATTTTGAGAGAAAAAAAATCAAAGTAAATCCATTCAGAATTGATCTTAAACTTTGAGAGCTAAATGGTTGACCAAACTGATCCAACCTATTTCTCTTCATTGGAGACACTTTTCATTGTTTTGATATAAGTTATTCAAACTAATGAATTGAGAATTCTGTTGTACTAAAATTTAAAGTTTTTCTAGTTGCATGCCAATAGTTAATCATTAAAAACATAAGCAATATTATTTAATTTGATAAAACTATCATTAAACTTGCTGAAATTTCTACGATGACGCAACATTTTCTCAATACTTTTTATTTGATGCTAATCAATCATTGACGTTAGAGCAGGTGGTAGAACTTTGTTCAACTAGGGCAACTTGAAGGGTGGTTGCTCTACTAATTTAGTTTAGCTTTTAAATTTCATTAAAAATGATTTATAGCAAAAGCAACTATCCACAAATTATTCGACCTTCTAATTGATTGATTTGGTTATTTAGAATAAACTTATAATCGGACACTCACCAACTTACTATCGTTCAACTTATGATTGGATACTCACCAACCTATATATTATTGTTCATCACATTAGTGTACGAAACGAGATCTTTAGATGGCCAAGTCATCAGATTACAGCTTCTCTGATGCTGCAGTTAGGATTACTCTTCTATAAGTAACACTATACTTAACGAAAATCTTACAAACTTTGTACAAACTCATGGATTTTGATTGTTAGATTCATTCTTCAGTTTGTGAATTGTGAACATCCACTAACAATGTATTACTACCTAAACAAGCTTGTATAAAAATTTGTAAAATATTTTCAAGTAAAGAATTTTTATTGACATTCAAAACTTTTTATTTTGGCTAAGATGCATATTATCTTTTGAATGTATCATGTGTCGTACTTAACCCCTTCAATAGATTAGAAATATCTAAGCATGTATTTGGTTCGGATTATCCTGTCAATATTATAAACAATTCTGTCAGAATTACTGAGTTTGTTTTATCCAGTCTATAATGTGATTAATAATATAACATTACAAATAGAACAATATTACTCTATTAATATTACCGAGCAGGGGGGGCGGAGGGGAAGGGGTGGGTATATCGTATTACTAATAATAAGTAATATTGCATGTTATATAAAATTATAAATTTACCCCTCCATACCCTCCCCCTCTCCAAAACTCTTTCAATATGTCATTTATCTCTCTCTCTCTCTCTCTCTCTCTCTCTCTCTCTCTCTCTCGCACTAACCCTTCCACACTATCAATCTCGGCCAAATGTTTGCCATCGCTGCCACCTCAGCTGTCAAGGTCGCCATCGCCACCCTCTCCGCAGTCGCTCTGCCACCAACGTCACCGCGAAAGTCACTGTCGGATCATTGGCGCTAACTATTAATTCCGAAAGCTGGAGCTGTTAGAATACACAACCAATTCACTTAAAGCGTATAGATACAGCACCCACGGGTCTCGACTGTGACTTGGCCTAACTAGTCTCACGTCACTTCGAACATGACTCGGCCTACCCAGCCTCACGCCATTTCGAACATGACTTGACCCAACATTGTCTCTCGCCACAGAACAGCATGCTGGCCGGCCCATTTAAGAAAATAATCCCCCCTCCAGCATCTGCACACATTTGCAGCATGCGGAAATCGAACCCGTGACCACTAGCTCTGATACCACTTGTCGAATCGTTGGTGCTAACTATTAATCCCAAAAGTTCGAGCTGTTAGAAATACGCAATCAATTCACTTAAAGTGTACAGATACAGCGCCCACGGGTCTCGATTGTGACTCGGCCTATAACTAGTCTCGCGCCACTTCGAACATGACTCAGCCCACCCAGCCTCACGCCATTTTGAACATGACTCGATCCAACATAGCCTCTCACCACAGGACAGGATGCTGGCCCATTTAAGCCAACAGTCATCGTCGCCACCATCTCTCTGCCGCCGACACTGTCGCGAATGTCGTCGCTGATGAAGTCGCCGCCACCTCTTTGTTGCCGATATTCCGATTTACAAATGAAAATCCTAGTTTGTTGTTGTTGTTTTAATGTTTTGGTTTAGTTTTGGATCTATGTTATCTCTCATCTTATTCTTCTTTTCTTTCTTTTGATGTATATATATGGTCCTTTTTTAATTTATCCATATATAGTTTGAAATTAATTTTTGGCTTTATAAATTTTTCTACCATGTGTGATCCTTTTATTTATATTATTTATTAATAAAATTAATTCAAGTACAAATTGTATTAATTTATAGTTTAGTAAAAAAATTAAATATAACCACAAGGATAATTTGGAATAGATTGTACTTTACTATCAAGATTATTAAATTTTATAAATTGAATCAAACATAGTAATTCTATATATACTACAATTCAACATTATATTACTGTATTAAACCAAATACGGTAACGCATTATCAGTAGTAATCCGATTCAAAAATCTTAGATATCTAATTATATTGAAAAAAAACTACATAACATGAGTTAAACGCGCCCTTAGAAAATTATAATGCTAAAAAATTACTGAAATGATCAAAATATCCCTCTATTTAATTTATTCTATTCGTCCCTCTGTAAGACCACCTTCACCACCTCCTCCTATGTCGTTGTCATATCCTCTGCTATTGTGACTGCCGCTACCGCGACCAAATGCACCACCTCTTCATTCTCTGCCTCTTTTTTCTCATCGTCTACTATTACCTCTTACTTTTTTTCCCCTTCTCTTCTAAGTATTCTTCTGCTCTCATTGGTTCTTCACCTCTTTTATCTATAAAAAAACCACCATAAACTCCTCTATCTTCATCCCTTCATCCTTCTCTCATTCATTGTATTAAATTCCAAGTAGGAAATGTGAGAGAAAAGGAGCAAAAATATAGGTGAATTTGGAAAGTACGAAAGGCATTTTTGGCACTAAAAATAAGGTATTTGCAGAATTTCAATGGTAGACTGACAAAGGGTAAAATACTAATGGGCGTAAGTTTTGAGAAGGGTTAAGTGCATAAATATATTTATTTTAATCTGATCACACTACAACAGAATTAGGTTATATGAATACATGTTTGGGACACTTTTGAGTAAGTGTCCCATTTATGCTAAAATTTAAAAACACATCTACTAATGCCTAAATATAAAGCCCAATCCAACCAAAAATAAAAGATTACTCTACTCGACCCACCACACCCAGTCCATTTGGCCCGATTACAAACAGAAAAAAAGAAAAAGAAAAATCAATTACCATTTTTTCTTCTCTCTTCACTTAATTCACTGAAATTCTAGATGAAGAGCCTTTACTATCGTCATTCTCCGCCACCGCAGCCAACGAGATAGAGTTTCGACGGTTGTTATATGCTTAAATAAGTATTGGTAAATTAGCAGTACTCTTTTAGGTTATAGCGACACTCTTTAACTGTCACTATATACCTAGCGACCCCCACATATAGCAACACTCTTTAAAAGTGTCGGTAATTTTAGTTAGCAATACTTTTTTAACATGTATCTACATTTAAAAATGTTATTATAGATCATTTTTGTTGTAGTGTCAGTGGGAATTGCAATATGGGATAGATTCAGGGGGATGCTCTATACTTTGGCCTTTTATTTTGCAAATTGGTTAATGATTCTTGGTGGCTTATGTTAAGTCATATTTCGAGTGGATTCTGCGGTCAAACTTCAACCTTTTGAGGTTATTTGATGTTGAGCTCTATAGCCCAAGCTTGTTCTGGAGCCCATGCTAAAGTTTCGTATAATCCATATTATATAGGTGTTACTGGTTGAGCTGACACTTTAGCTCCGGAACCAAAGTTTTAGGCGTTGAATCCCAACATTTGGAAAAATTCCTAATTCCGTAGCCCACTGTTTTAGCTCCAGAGCCACAGATTTTGATGGACTTTCTGGCTGCATTTGGTTCGGATATAAGTAAGAGCCGCTATTTTCAGGAATAGGTGCAACTTCAGGTATAACAGAAATTAGATCAATTTTGCGTTTGGATAAAAATTAGGTTGCTCTTAGGAATAAAGTAAATAGTGTTTGGATGGTTAGATTGGAACAAGAGGAATAAGAGTTATAATTTGAAGTTAAAATTATATTATGTAATTAATTAACATCAAAATATTACTTAAAAATAAAAAATAAATTAATATTAATAAATTAATAAATAATATTAATAATTATTAATAATTAATTAATAAATAATAAATTAATAATATTGAATATCTAATTAATTAATAATAATAATAATAATTGATAATTATTAATAAAGAATAATAATTATTAATATTACATTAATTAATTATTAATAATAAATTAATAATAATATCGATTATCTAATTTTTATTAATAATAATATCGATTATCTAATTATTAATAATTAATTATAAATAATAAATTAATAATACTATCGATTATCTAATTATTAAGGATAATAACTATTAATAATTATTAATAAATAATAATAAATAATAATAGTTAATTATAAAAATAAATCAATTATAATAATTATCTAATTATTATTAATTAATTATAAATAATAAATTAATTAATTATTTAATTATTAAAGTAATAAATAATAATTTAAATATATTAATTAGATTAATTAATAATTTATTGCAATTAAAATTAAATTTAGATTTTAATTAACCTTATTCTCATCAAGGAGCAAGTTTGTTCCAGGAAAATGGTGGAACAGCAGTTCCAGCCTTATACCAGCTTATTCTTGAAATCCTGGAACTACTGTTCCCGGATACCAAACATCACGTTTGGAACAAAGGGAGGAACAAGGGCTTATTCCCTCCTTTGTTCCCGAACCAAACGCTACCTCTAGGCTTCGTTTGGTACGGGAATTAGTAGGAACTAGTTATTCCAGAGATAGATACAAGTATAGATTTTTGTAAGAATAAGGGTACGTATTTTTTTGTTTAGAAAAAAATGTGAGTATAAGCTGGAACTTGAAAATTTGTGTTTGGATGGTTATTCGGAATAAGAGAAATAGTTGATGGTTATAAATAGAAAATAATCATATTACCCCTATAATTGAATTTAAATTTTTAAATTTTAAACTTATAATTTTAAATTAAAAATTTTAACTTTTAAATTTTCAAATTTGAAATTAAAATTTAAAATTTAAATATTCAAATTTATAAATTTTAAATTTTAAATTTAAGACCAAATTTAAATTTGAAATATATAAAATATTAAATTTAAAATTTAAAAATTTACAATTTTAATTTTAAAATTATAAATTTTAAATTTTAAAAATTTAAATTTTATTTTAAAACAAAACTTTCTCTCTCTCTCTACCCAAGTGGGTGGGAACTATAGTTCCCACCTAACAAAATAGCGTTTGGGTATAAGATGGGGTATACGGCCCTTATACCCCATCTTGTACCCAATCCAAACAGAGTGTTAGAGTTTTAAAGCTTTATCGTAAAAACCTAGTTGAGAGAGACTAGAGAGAGCTGAGAGAGTTTTTTTTGTATCCAATCTACTCCTTATACTTTGTCCTGTGGAGTAATCGAAGAATGCATTGAGCAGATCTTGCCCGTGGACGTAGATCGGCATATCATTAGCTAAATGTAAATTTCTTTTGTTCTATGTTTTTATTACTTTCTTTATTCTCATGTTAATTTGTTTCTTGATTGTTATTGTCTATTTTCAACTATATAAGATCTGGTTTTCGCTACGCGCAAGTGCTGTGAGAGTTTAAGATGTGCTGAATAAGGTCTCGACTGGTTCCTTTAATTAGTTGGTATTGGCGGTGAAAATATGGCAGAAAATGCTACGGTGACAAAGTATTAGATTGCTCGGTTTGATGGAACTAACTTTATGTTGCAAAAGTTGAAAATAAAGTAGTGTTGATACAAATTGCCTTACAAGGAAAAGAGAATAAGCCAATAGGGATGACGAATAAGCAATTCGAAGATGAGGACACGATAACAATGTCAAATCTACAATTTGGCATTAAAAGATTTGGTAATTTTCAATGTGAAGAGCGAGATAATCACAACAAAAATTTGTGAGAAATTGAAGAATCTCACTGAAGAAAAATTGTTGAACAAAATCTTCTTGAGACGGCAATTATACAATCAAAAGATGAAGAATGGAGCACCAATATAAGAACATTTAAGTACGTTCAACTTTATTGTGAGAAATCTTGCTGCCCTTGACATGAGAATCGAGAAAAAGAGAAAGCAAGTATCTAACTTTGCTTTATACCAAAGTTTTGAATAATTTGAACATAAACTTGAACCATATGAAAACTTTTAAGATTAAGTCTATTGTTGTATCACTATGTACTAAGGAGATAAGCCACAAGTTTTTATTTAAGATTAGTTATTTAAAATTAATTCTAAAATTAGATTTTACACGTAAAAATAATAGCACTTACCGAAATATTCTTACTATTAAATCCATCAACTCTTATTTTATATTTTTATATAAGTACAAGATAGCATCGGTGATATAAATCCCGCGGCATCACGAGGGTTGTTTGCTACTTAAAAGTAAAAGTTCATTCTATGCCGCAATCACTTGCATGATTTAATTTGTACTATTATATTTGATACTCGATGCATGTGACACTTAGTGCTACAATCAGCTAGAAATTTCAATTTTATATAAATGAAGGATTAATTAAGATTATAATACCTCTCTTGTTAGATATATATCCTCCACATTATTCGTATCTGTTAGGAGATTTACGGTCCAATTAGAAGCCCAAGCACTTGATTCAAAAGGCTAAGCATGGTTTTTGTTATTCAACCATCCAGCTACTTTCTAACTTTGTTGTTTATTTTATATTACTCGTAGGTGAATTTCTAATAATATTTTATTAGAAAGCGTGGGCATGGAATATATGCACGTTACCTGCGAAATGATTCCAAGCACTCCAAGTGAGACCTTTGCTGCGTCCAAGTCCGGGTGGCCAGGCCCCAGCCGACGCACCTTGGCGTATCCCTCTGCGGCCGGCGCTGGTGCGACGATCCGCATCGCGACGACGTACTCGTGCACGGCGCTCCCCTTCCCCCGCAGGGAGCTGCCGTGCGCCCCCGTCGACAGCATTCCCCCGACCGTCAACCCCCACCAGTACGGCGCATACGGCAGCGCCATCCCCGCCTCCGCTGCTGCGCCGACCAGCTCCTTCAGCGTCACCCCTCCCTCCACCGTCATCTCCAAATTCGCTGGATCCACCGACACGATCCGATTCAGATACTGCGTACTTACGATCAGCCCATTATCGTCGTCGCCGTCTCCCGGGCATACCAGCTTGGGAATGCTGTGGGAGTACCGCGTCGCGACGCGCATCTTCTGCCCGGCGGCAGTGGCGTTGGCCACCGCTGCGATCAGCTCCTGCTCGCTGGCCGGATACGCGGCGGCGCCCGCGCGGCAGGTCGACCGGTCGGGGAACGTGCCGTAAGAGTTCGTCACGGTGCATCCCGAGGCAGACGTGCACGTCACCGGATTCGGCGGGGGGCTCGGAGTCGCGAAGGGGATTAAGACCCCTGAAATTATGAAGATGAGGAGGAGGGGAACGGTGACCGTTAGTGGCATTTTATGTATGTTGTTGGTGTTAGATAGTTTTTTGAGTTTTTGTGGAGTTTTTCGAGGTTTTTACTCGTCACGAGTGAAGCAGTGTGTGATCGAGGTGGCATCTATTTATTTATAATGATGAGGCAATAGTCGGTGTTTAATTTGCAGGTGTGTATATATTGTAGGTTTTACTGCGCTAATCCAACTCTCATTGGTGGCAAAAACAGCGGGAGGGGTCCACTCATTCGTAAGAATCACATGCACGGTAGTATATGTTGCGTGAACGACTCTAATACAGAGTGATATCGATTGGTAAACATAAAAATGAGCGAAAATTATCACAAATTACTTCCTTTATTATTATTATTAATTATTATTGAAAATTAAAAATAAATGCCTAAATTTTGAATGAACGAGTATAAGATTTATATATAAATTAAAATTAATATTTTTTGTTAAATTTCTTATTTGAATAAAAACTTTGATATCAAAAATAAATTGAAATTTTGAACCAGTAACACATATTACAGATTAAAGTTTTGATTTATTTTTAATGCCAAATTCATTGTTTTACAATTTTCACACTTTAATTTAATGTATATATTAATTTTAGTTTTCACAAATTTTTAGAGATAATTCTTTATGTACCCTTTTCCGGCCCATAATTATGTAGGAATTATCCATGTAAGATCATAATTAATATCAAAAATGCCGCTCAAATTTAGAATATAAATATATATAGGATAGGGCTACTATACTCGTATGAGTATAGAGTCCTTGATACTCATAAATTGTTTTTAATGATTGAGCTTTCGAATCGACGATCCACTCTGTTAAATATGATTTAGAGTATTTGAAACTTTTAAAAAATAAATTTCGTAATTTTTTGAAATTATTATAAAGTTCATCAAGCGGATATAAAATGAATGGTCAAAATCGAACGACGTCTTAAAAATGGATGATCGGATCCTTCAATTTAAGATCGGAGTTATTAATTTTTATCTATGTAGTGAATAAAATTTTCCATTAAAAATTCGACTAATTTCTATTCTTTTACACCAATAAACTAGCAAATATCTCATACCGGCCGTTAAAAATTATCAATTTTGTAACATTTTGATCGTAAGATAAATGATGTTGAAAAATTATAAAATTTGACTTCTAAATATTTTAAATGCTCGAGATAACGTTTAACGGTGTGGATCATCGATTCAAAACTCTATCATCAAAAACAACTTATGAGTATGAGGGCGATCGTACTTATAAGAGTACAGTAGTCGGACTATATATATATATATATATATATATATATATATATAGTGTGAGACTACTATGTTTTTGGAAGCACGGAGCCTTCCGTACTTCCAGGTTATTTTCGATGTTGCGACTTTTGAATCGTCGATCGGCTCCGTTGAACTTGATCTAGAGTATTTGAAGTACCTAGAAAATAAATTTTATGATTTTTCGATATCATTTGCCTAGTGATCAAAGGGGCTCAAAATCAATAATTTTAATGGCCGCAGTGAGCCGTTTGCAAGTTTAACAGTGTAGAAATATCCAAATCGCGTGAAATTTTGATAGAAAATTCTTTATACTATATAAAACAAGATTAATATCTTAGATCTAAAATTTTAATGTCATATTATCACGTTTTGTAAGATTTTTATTTTCAGCCGTTGATTTTGAGCCCTTTCGTTCACTAGGCAAATGATATCCGAAAAATTGCAAAAATTTATTTCTAGTACTTCACAATACTCTAGATCAAGTTTAATGGAGCTGATCGACAATTCGAAAGTCGCAACATCGAAAACGACCTGAAAGCACGGAAGGCGCTCGTACTTCCAGAAGCATTAGTAGCCTCACTCATCTCCTCTCTCTCTCTCTTCTTCTCTCTCTCTCTTCTCTCTCTCTCTTCATTCATATATATATATATAATAATATATATATAATGAGCTGAATACTATCGATAATAAATGGATTCCGTTGCCACCCATTTATTTTCGATATTGGAATCTCCAATCGACGATCGGCATCGTTGAATATTATCTATACGACTTGAAGTATCTAGAAACCAATTTCAAATCTTTTTTACATTATTAACTAATAATCAAAAGGTTTCAAAAAATTATAAATTTAATGGTGTCATATGAAGCGTTTTCTCATTTCACGATTAAAAGATATCCAAATCGATTGAATTTTGGTTAGAAAATTTTTAAACTATTTAGATATAGACATATGCTCTCGATCTTGAACAAGATTTCCTGTCATAACTTTTTAAAAAATATCATTTTCAGCCGTTCATTTTGTTTCCATTTGATGGATAAGAAAAAAATATCGAAAAAATATAAAATTTGGTTTCTAAATACTTCAAGTGTATAGATCAGATTCAACGGTGCCGATCGTTGATTTGAGCTTCATCATCGAAATAAATAGGTGGCAACGATCCCGTTTGCTACCAATAGTATTCTAGCTCAACTCTCTCTCTCTCTCTCTCTCTCTCTCTCTCTCTCTCTCTCTCTCTCTCTCTCTCTCTATATATATATATATATATATATATATATATATATAGGGTTTTGCTAGAATACTATCAGTAGTAAACAGCTCAGTTTATTACCGATTTGTTTTCTATGATAGAGCTTCCAAATTGATGATCGGCACCGTTAAACATGATCTAAACTATTTAAACTATCTGGAAATCAAATTTCACATATTTTCGATATTGTTCTCTTGTCCATCAAGTGAACAGAAGAATGAATGGCTGGAAATGAATATCCTTTAAAAAGTGATTATACAATTTTTATATTTGAGATCTAGAGTCAGATCTTATTTTAAATAGTTTAAAGAATTTTTTAACAAAAATTTAGTTGATTTGAACTCTGCTATATACTATTGATAATACGGAGGTCTCCGTGCTACCAAGTTGTTTTCGATGGTGCGGCTTTCAAATCAATGATCGGCTCCGATAGACTTAATCTACACTGTTGAAAATATTTGGAAACTAAATTTTATAATTTTTTGACATTATTTGGCTAGGAATCAAAAGGTATTGACAATTTTAATGGCCGATGTGATGCATTTGTGAATTTAATAGTGTAAAATAATTCAAATCTGATGAAATTTTTATAAATTTTTTTTTTAATATTAAAAGTAAGATCAGTATCTTTGATTTTAAATTCAAGTATTTTATCATTACTTTTTATAAAATTTTTATTTTCAACCATTCATTTTTAAACCACTCATTTGATAGGTAAATGATGTCGAAAAATTATAAAATTTAGTTTTCAAATACTTTCAATAGTGTAGATGAAGTCTAACGGAACCGATCATTGATATAGAACCCGCATCATCAAAAATAACTTGATAGCACAGGAAGGCTTCCATGCTCCTAATAGTATACTGGCCGGATTTTATANTACCAAGTCATTGGTACTTGTAAGTTTTCGACCCTTGGATTAAGGAATGTGCGGTTAGGATGATGTGGGCCCCCTGGGTTGAGTGGGTGGTTGGTTTAATACTATGATCTAACGGGTGAAAATCTACAAGCACCAATAACTTGGTACTTTTAAAAGCATAGGAGCTCAATTTTATATATATATATATATATATATAGAATTAGGCTGGAATACTATTAATAGTAAAACACTATTTTTGCTATCAAGTTTTTAACCCTTGGATCAAAAATTGTAAGGTCAGGATGATATTAGTCGGTTAGAGTTGAGTGGTCCCCCTAGGGTTGAGTGGTCCCTACTGGGTTATAGTAGTTAATCCAATGGTTAGAAATAATAAAAAAAGTTGATCCAAAGGCTAAAAAACTGGTAGCAACAATGGAATTTTGCTACTAATAGTAGCCCAGTCCAACTCTCTCTCTCTCTCTCTCTCTCTCTCTATATATATATATATATATATAGTTTGGCTGGTATACTATCAATAGCACCAAACGTTTGGTGCTATCAAGTTTTCCACCGTTTGATTTACCCTTTGACTATTTTTTACCATTAGATTATACTATTAAACCAATAACTCACTCAACCCTAGGGGGCCTACATCATTCTAACCGTATATTTTTTTCATCCAAGAGCCGAATACCTAATTATGATATTATGCACGGTTAAGATGATGTGGGCCCCCTAGGGTTGAGTAAGTTGTTGGTTGAATAGTATAATCTAACGGTTGAAAATAGTCAAAGCATTAAATCTGACGATAGAAAAACTCGGTAGCACCAAGTGCTTGGTGGTATCAATAGTATCCAGCTGAACTCTATATATATAGAGAAAGAGAGAGAGCAATGCTTGAATACACCATAAGTATTAAGATGAAACTCTTAATTAGTAAAGGTTATAATTGTATTTTACATAAAGTAACCTATAGAATAGGTTACCGATTTGAATTAGTTAATATGACAATATGAGAAAAAAATTAGTAGTATGCAAATTTGATAGCATCCTATAATATTAAGTATCTTATTTAGTTTTGTTACTTACCAAATTTAAAATAAAACTTTCAGTTCAAATTTAAAATTTTAATTTCAAAATTTATATTAAACTTTTAAATTTTGAATCAACATTGCACTTTTAATCTGAAAGCCAAATTTTAATTTTTGATTTAAATTACAATTTTAAATTTGAACTGAAAGTTTTATTTTAAATTTGTGCTTTATATTTAAAAGTTGAATTTGATTTATAATTAAGTTTTTTATGTTGTTTGGTATTTAAATTTACAGTTTAGTTGTAATTTGATTTCCAACTATTGTTGTAGGTATTTGAGAAGGTTATAGTATTCTTAGTCGGATAAAACAAGTTTTGTACACCAAAATATTTTTCTAAGACCAAAATACCATTTAAATAGGTTTCTGGTGAATAGTACCTATGCCAGAATAGTAGGTCGCCTTTAGAATCATATTACATCTCAACCATCTATTTAAAAAAATAAATGGTCAAGATTTACATGGTGTATTGAAATATTACTCATATATATATATATAGTGAGGCTACTATGCTTCTGGAAGCACGGAGCCTTCCGTGCTTCCAGGTCGTTTTCGATGTTACGACTTTCGAATCGTCGATCGGCTCCGTTAAACTTGATCTAGAGTATTTGAAGTACCTAGAAAATAAATTTTATGATTTTTCGATATCATTTGCCTAGTCATTGAAGGAGCTCAAAATCAATNCTGTGAGAAATTGACAGAGATATATGGATCGCTGGGGTGTATATCGTTGTGAAAAATTTTCACAGCCATTAAAATCGATCGTCGTGAAAAAACTATATATGGATATAAATTTTCACAGCGATATCTGGCAAAAATAACATCACATATATATTTTATAGCGAAATGAAGACACAATCTTCAACAACAGTTGGTATCCCGAAAGCGAAAGACTCGTAAATATAGAGTAGAACGATGGAACCTTGAGCCACATCGACGAAATCCTGTTTTTTTTTTTGACTTGGACGGGTCTCAGGTATCTAGACATTTGATTTCGTCCAAGGAAAAAAAAAAAGTTAATTATACAAAATATAAAAATAAAAATAATTACTTGCCAATCATTAATAATAATAAAGATATTTTAATAATAAAATAGGAAAGTTTTATGAAAAAATAGTAGAGGGTGAAAAGAGTAAACGAGGATTTCAAATCAAACTATAACTGCACTTAGAGTGATCTTACCTCAACTCTTTTTTATATATCCCTATATAAAAACGCAAAAAGCTAAATTGGCATCTTTTATATAGTATTGACTGATTGGCGTTATACGCCTTATGTTATAATACATACCTTTGTTTGTCTTATAAAAACGTAGCAGCAAAGAGTGATATGCATTGCGTTAGAAAGGCGTTAGGGTTTGCTTCGAATTCAATCCCTGTGTTTTTCATGAAACTAATAACCAGAAAAGTTTATTTTGTAAGATGGTAGTAGTTATAAAAAATAAACGGGAATTCAATTCCTATTTTTTCCATAAAATTAAAAAAAATTGAGACTCTCTATAAATTGAATACAAATTGGGTCTAATTAAATTACCCACCATTGACATCCTCATAAAACCTTATTATCTTTTTATATATTCTCCATATAATTTTTCTTTTTTTTTTCATCCTTATTTACATTATAAAAGCTTCAAAAGTCTCTATATATCTATTAATAAGAAAGAATTTAAAACGATTTTACGACCAACTGGAAAAGTTTTCTCTCCAAAGCTCCTTTGTCAAAATCTGAAAAAAAATTATTGAGAGTTGAACCACAATTATTGAACATCGATAATAAAGTCAGTAATGTCAACCAATACGTCACGGAAAGTAAACCAATTTATTTAAAATATGTATGGCTAGCAAGGATCTCGTTTAACGTTTACCGAACTATCAACTATAGGCTCTGAGTTCAAGCTTAAGATCAACTAAGTGTAAAGATCGATTCAAATAAAGATTTACTTTATTTGCTTTGTCTATCATAGATAGAGAATTTTTTTTTTTTTTTTTTTATGTACGACCATATATTCTTACACTAATCAGTTCAGTTGGAATTGTTTAAGAAAAGTTTAAAAATCACTTTATTAATTCTTAAACAAAACAACCGGTTAAACACCTCTTTATTATTTGTAAATTTGTTGTGCTTGCTCGATGTTCCATGTATTTAATCGAGAAGCCATTGATGTGGAAAGAGTTTGGATACCATGGATAGTCTTATCCTATACTTTTCATGATAAATACTCTAAAGTTAGTCTTCACATACTAAACGTGGGAAAATAAATTCTTAAATGTTTTAAGAAATTTGAACATTATAAATATTTAAAAAAAAAAAACTGTTCTTTCTCTCTTTAAAACCAAAAACTTACTTTTCTTACATTCTAAATGTAGGGATTGTAACGAAAAAATAAATAGTTTCTTTTCACGGATAGAGAGTATATTGGGTAAAGAAAACAACTTGAGAGACAATCTTTCTGATCAATTGGAAGAAAAAAAAAAAAAAAATTAACCCGATATTTTCTCTTTACGCCAACCACGCCTAGTATCGGGTAAAGAACTCCTGGGTGATTGGTTATTCTACCAAGAGGGACACTCTTATGAGTTTTTGGGTTCGGTGTTTTTTATATAAACCCACAGACGCTTCCCGGAGGGATAATCTTTCGCATGCTTATTAGGTTCGGTGTCTTTAATAAACCCGTAGAGGCTTCTTTTAGTATATATATATATATATATCTCTCTCTCTCTCTCTCTCTCTCTCCGACGACAACTAAACCTAGTATAATAAGTTGGTTAGTGGATGAGTTGGGATCTCCTAGTGATAGTAAGATTGATTCCTGGTGATAGTAGGATTGGGGTATAAGTAAGTAGGTTGCCGGCTTTTGAATATTCATGTTTCTCGAGATATGAGTATTCTCATATCATCGAGATCGTATGTATAATATATAAATAATATATACTAAAATTTTGACAACAGGATTTAAATAGCCGCTTGACCGTATACCGTCGAACATACAGTTAGGTAGAATTATTATGTTCAATTAATATAGAACCCGATTAAATGATATAAGCATGAAACAATTATTTATTAACAAAAAAGAAAAAAAGGAAAGTAAGATAATAATACATAGAACATATCATGCGTTATCAATAATCCAATTTAAGAAAAAGAAGGGGTTAATGCAACAGTTCTAAGTCAATAATTTTAACAAAATTACGGGTAAATGATTGAAAATAAAGTTCGTAAATTTTGTACCCGAACCCTGTTGCTTAGAGTAATTCGTTCCTTTCCACAGGCAAAGATAGGTAGAAAAGCGGTATTTGCCATTACTTACTACCTATGTAGAAAATAAAGTGACATTTTTTAAAATTTCCAATTTTTAATGTAATTCACAATAAAATTTTTAATGTATATCAAAATCATAAGTAAGAGAGGGAATTATTCCATGATTTTAATGTAACATTAGGAGACAAGGTATCAAATGTGTAAATAATATTTATTTATTTATTATTATTATTCATACAGTATACAAAATGACATTTTGAGATATATTCCTAAGAAGTTAGAGGAACATAGATATGATAAATTTCTAGAAAAGTACTTTACGAAAGGTCGGTATATCGTAATAATACCTGTTAATTAAGGGATGGTTTAAATCGTTTAAACTGCACCTCCAAGAAACTAGTTCTTAATAAAATTAGTCAATGAATTAACCATAAGATAGAGTAAGTTAAACGAACCATTAGACTCTATTCTGTGTTCACATGGCTAAAAGATAACGTAATTAACGTTGAAAAAACACTAGGTAAATAACAATAATATTATAATAATAATAAGAGACAATAAGGTAACAACTGAGAAATTAAACTAAACAATGAATACATATAAAGAGAGATATATATATTTGTACCTTTTATTATCAACTTATAGATATAAAAATCCATGCATGGTACATTAATGATGAGGTAAAGTGGTTAATATAATAAAATGTATAAACATGAGAAAATCCTTATTTGAATACACTTCACTGTATATAGATTGCTGAATAATCTCATACATTAATTTAAAACTAAAATTTGGCTCGTTCTACAATAGTTTACCACGTCAAAAGTATATTAAAACATCGAAATCGTAACATTTTTTTTAGGTTTATTTAACAATTCCTAAAAAAAAAAATTTTTTTTAATTTATCCATTATTATACAATTTTTTATATCAAATTTTTCTAAAACTTTTAATCGTATTATAGGGTAATCTAATTAGAATATCATCTAAGAGTTGAGGTTCTAAGCAAAAAAAAAAAAGAGAGAAAAATAAGTTCTTAAAATATTTTTATTATAATTTTTGATCCACATCGACGAGACACGTAAATGTGCCCAATGAATCATCACACAGGTATTTCAAGTGCGGTTGTTGGACTCATCAAGAACCACCAAGATATAACCTATAATATATATATTTTGTCAGCTACGGATGTAATAATTAACTCTTTAATAACGCACGAGAACCAAGGGGTTGTAATGAGCACATGGTGGGCACCTGGTGAAGAATCATTGAAGTGTGAGGTTCAAATTTTTCAAAATTAATAAAAATTCGGCATCATTACTTCATCTAAGAGATGCCATTTATAAACCCCCCAGGTATTGACTGCACCACCTGGGACAGGAAGGCAGCCACTCGGCACCTTTATTCCTACTTTATAAAGTTTGAATTTTAATATTAAATTTGAAATTAAACTTAGGTATTTATATTAAATTCAAAATTTACTTTAAACTTATTTTGAAATACATTTAATTTTAAATTAAATTTAAGTTTAAGTATTCAATCTAAGCTTTATGAACTAATTTAAAATTAAAAATTAAATTCAAATTTAATTTTAATTTTTAATTTTTAAATTAAAGATTCAAATTTGAGTATAAAATTAATTTTTCAACTTTTTTTTTTTAAATTAGGCTTATTTATAGGTAAGGCATGCCAAAGTTGAAGGTAAGACCGGAGGATCCGGCCTAACTTTTTTGTCCACTAATCCTTTAAGAGTAAGGTGAGCCTTTAGCCTTAGCCTTACTCTGAGGGCACATAGTTTGTGGGTGTTTGCCTAAACGGGTAAAGCTAGCTAAGGCTAAGGTACCACTTTTTTTCGCTTGGTTTGTATGGCATTCGAATGCGTTATACGTGCTTGTTAATTACTCTAATCAGTTTTAGTGCCTCTTACGTAACACATTTTACTTATGAATGTTTTTTTATAAATTCCAACTACCCGGTGATCAATTGGTGTTCTTTGGATTAGAACACCCGGTACCTCCTCGTGTAGTGTCGGTATTTTTACACTCTTTAATAATGAACGTGGGTCACGTAAGTATACAGATCACGTGACGCGTAATAAATTTACAGGACCGTGTACGTTATTTAATATAGGACTAAATCTTTTTATATCTATTTTTGTATAACTTAATAAGACTTAATTCTTGATAAAACTTAACCGATAGATTAGAAAGCTTTAAACTAACATGATAGGTTTAAGAAGTTAAATAAACTGAATTCAGTTGGTTGGCATAAATCAAATTGTTTAAATATCAGCATTTTTTAATGTATTCTATAGCATTGATTCGGACACTTCTATTTGTCGCATTATTTTTAAAATTCAGTTTCATAGTAACCGACTAAATTTAGTAGTCTACTTAATGGTTCAACCTATCATTTTAATTTTAAAACTTTCTAACACATCAATTAAGTTTTACTAGGTATCAAGTGTGCTTAAGTTATGCATAAATCCTTCTTATATATTATTTTATAATGGTTACCACATATGCTCTATACATGTGCTCCACGTGCGTTATTAAAGAGTTCTTTTCACCTATAAAACAACGGACATGTTTCCCTGTTCTCATTATTGATCCAGGTTTTGGATTAGGTGTTGAAAATTAGTGTGTGTGTAGGGACAAAAAAAAAAAAAAAAAAATAGAGTTAAATAGTTGGATTAGTTAATGATGATGATAATTTCGTTATTTTGGGGTGTTTTTACAATTAGGTAACTGGTTAGTTTTCGGTTGTTTTTTCGTACATTTTTCCTTTAAAAAATTTGTTTTTTATTTTCTTCTAGAATTTTTATTGTTATTATTGACTCTTTTCCAGCCAGGGAACGCACTCACAGTTTAGGGGAATATAAGAGAGAGAGAAAGAGAGAGAGAGAGAGAGATAGAGTGATAAAGAGAGAGATTTTGGAACAAAGTGAGAGAGGCTCTAAAGAAGAAAAGAGAGAGAAGAGGGGAGAGAGAGAGAGATAGAGAGAGAGAGAGAGATCTCGAGAAGTGAACCACGCCTCTTCTTTACGAGGCTTTAAAGTTCCATTAGGTTTGTTCGACACTTTTAAGATCTAATCAGGGATTTCGGGGAATTCAAAAAGAAAATTAGAGAGAAAAAAAAAGAGTCTAAACAACATCCAATAGTTGCAAGTGCCTCAACCAAGACCAACAAAAGACGTTAACAGTGTTTAAAGCACGGTGCTAATTTAAAAATCATAAGAGCATATATGTCATCATCACAAAAAAGAAGAGGAGGAGAAAAACAAACTAAAAAAAAAAAAATTTTTTTTTCAAAAACATAGGATTTTAATTTGTTTAAGCTACGTTTAACGAAAGCATGCCTTTTTTTCTCTCTTTTTGGGACAGGAGCTAAAGGGACGAGAGGCGGTCTTAGTTTTCAAGGAAAAATGGCTATAACCTAAAAGAGTGCTGATAATTTACCAATACTTATTTAAGCATTTAATAACCGCTGAAACTCTATCTCGTTGGCTGCGGTGGCGGAGGAGGACGACAGGAAAGGCTCTTCGTCTAGAATTTCAGTGGATTGAGTGAAGAGAGAAGAAAAGATGGTAATTAATTTATCTTTTTTTTTCTTTTCTGTTTGTAATCGGGTCAAATGAACTGGGTGTGGTGGGTTGAGTAGAGTAATCTTTTATTTTTGGTTGGATTGGACTTTATATTTAGGCATAAGTAGATGTTTTTTTAAATTTTAGCATAAATGAGACACTTATTCAAAAGTGTCCCAAACATGTGTCCCTATAACCTAATTTTGTTGTAGTGATATATATATATATATATATATATATAGAGTGAGACTACTATGCTAAAAGAAGTACGGAGCCTTCCGTGCTTTCAACTCGTTTTCGATGTTGCGACTTTCGAATCGTCGATCGGCTCCGTTAAACTTGATCTAGAGTATTTGAAGTACCTAGAAAATAAATTTTATGATTTTTCGATATCATTTGCCTAGTCATTGAAGGAGCTCAAAATCAATAATTGTAATGGCCGTTGTGAGCCGTTTGCATGTTTAATGGCGTAGAAATATCCAAATCACGTGAAATTTCGATAGAAATTCTTTATACTATATAATACTATATAAAACAAGATCAATATCTTTGATTTAAAATTTTAATGTCATATTATTACATTTTGTAAGATTTTTATTTTCAGCCGTTGATTTTGAGCCCCTTCGTTCACTAGGCAAATGATATCGTAAAATCATAAAATTTATTTTCTAGGTACTTCAAATACTCTAGATCAAGTTTAACGGAGCCGATCGACGATTCGAAAGTCGCAACATCGAAAACGGATCTGGAAGACGAAGGAAGCATAGTAGCCTCACTCATATTATAATATATATATATATAATATATATATATATATATATATATATATATATATATATATATATATATATATAATTGAGCTCATATACTTTTAAAAGTACTAAGTCATTGGTGCTTATAAGTTTTCGGCCCTTGGATTAAAGAATGTGCGGTTCGGATGATGTGGGCTCCCTAGGGTTGAGTGGGTGGTTGGTTGAATAGTATAATCTAACGGGTGAAAATGATCAAAGGTATAGATCTAATGGTAAAAATTTACAAGCACCAAGTGCTTGGTGCTTTTACAAACACCATAGCCGGACTCTCTCTCTCTCTCTCTCTCTCTCTCTCTCTCTCTATATATATATATATATATATATATATATATATATATTGATTGTAATCTATCTAAAAGAAATTCCCATTATTCCCGTTATCCAATATCAATGCCCTTTTAATTAACTTAAAGAAGAGTTTAGGTAGACAAAAAAGGAAAATTTAGTCATCAGTAGATGAGAAATAATTCATTGGCCTCACATAATATCACAAAATTAATTATAATTAGGTATAACTCGAGACGAATTAGTCCAAAATTTTAGTAAACGTGATGGAGGACAGTTTTGATAGAATTCTTAGTCATCTTTAGATGAAAAATAACTCATTGGCCTCACATAATATCACAAAATTATTTATAATTAGGTATAATTAGAGACAAATTAGTCCAAAATTTTAATGTGACAACCCACTTCTCCGGGGTTACCTATCCTAAAATTATTCTAGCCTAGCACTCGTAATTCTCTTAACCCCTTAGGCTTAGTCACCACCAAAATATTATAACCACCTTAAGAAGTTTAACCGTATTTTATCTTATATATAGAACTATTTCAAATTCTAGAGGTATCACATTCCTTTACTTTTTGAGCCTTAACTTCTTCGTCAGGGTCAAGCATGCTTACAAGCACCGGGTGATTGTCAGCAGGCATAAGTAGACACACCAGTACTAGGCGATTATCAACCTAGGAGTCACGCTCTGTCCATTGTTGACCCTAACTCTGTCGAAATTCATCTCACACTTCCGGCTAGTTATTAACTCTAATATCAACTGTAACATCCCATTTCCTACGGGGTCGGCTAGTGATTAGCTCTAATATCAATTATGAGTCTGTGACGCTCCACTTTTCAAGAGGTCATCCATCCTAAAATATTCTAGTTCTAACATACTTAACTTTCTTAACCTTTGGAGTCTAGCTAGACACAATAAAAAATAGTATAACTAGATTAAGAAATTTAGCCCTATTTCATTTTATATATAGGGTTATTTCAAATCTTAAGAGCGTCACAGTAAATCTTACACTCTTTATCCTAGGATTTACAACCTATTATGGATTTTTAACATTTTTTAAAAAGGGCAAAACAAAGGGCAAATATTGATAATTGGATGATGGGTCGTGAGATTTACATTAATTTTTAGGGGGTATACAAGTAACATTCCTCTATTCATTAATTTATAGTGGCAAAAATGATGTTAACAATTTTGGAGAGTTATTTATAATATTTTAGAACTTTTTGAAAAATATGTCAGAAATTGCCCCAATTTTTAAGTGTAAGGGCAATATTTTGAATAATTGTTTGTATCCTTATCTATATTGCACGAGATCTAAAGACCAATACAAACACAATATTTCATATTCTTAGTAATTTAAGATATATAATATTATTTCATGAATCAAATACAAAAATATATATGTTTTTTTTTAATAATTTAGTTTCTAGAAATGAGTTTTTTTAATAATTTCTGAAAATTTTATTAATTACGTGAACGAAACTTAATTACCGTTTACAGAATCTGTAACGTCTAGGATTCGTGTTCCTTTCGTGTAGTATCAATCTCCAAAATTATTTGAAAATATTATCTACGTTTCTTGGCCCTTGCACGCATAATTCATACTAATGGGATAAACTATCGCCTTAGGTATTGTTTACGTGAAAAATTCAAACATCACATGCTTAGAAAGTATGACTAAATGTTTAAGACGTACGACGTATATCATATTCAATTTTTCAAGTCAATTTTTTAAAATAAATAAATCATCTTTCAGCTAAAATATATACTATCCTAAACAATCTCCAATGTAACAATCACAGAAAAAATCTTCTTACTCCAGTGCTAACTTTATATAGCACCTAAACAATTTCTTAATAATGAATAAGCTCTAAGGGCCTATTTGGCAACATTAGGGTAAGTTCTTAATCCAGAGCTTTTGGAATGCTCAAGTACTTTTAAGAAAATGAAAAGGAAATTAACAAACACCTTCAAATCAAAGTAAATTGATCTAAAATAATATTGTATCCTCTTAGTTATATTAATTCTATGATATTTCTAAGTTCTGTTTTATTTTTTTTCTTTATTCCCAAATGGACCCGAATAAATAATTATAAAATAATTATAAATACTCCGAGGAAGAGAATTTTGGAGTTCAAGAAATATATATATATATATAGTTCGTTTATAGTTCAGGAAAGGAGAGAAATAAGAACTAAATCAACTAACTGAAATACCACAAGATTTCGACGAATTAAAATGAATAATTCTATGCTTACAAACACGTTACAGACCTTTTGCACACTCATGCATGAATTTGAATGAATAATTCTATGCTTACAAACACGTTACAGACCTTTTGCACACTCATGCATGAATTTGACTGCACGGATTTGTTGCTTAATATCATTATTTTTAATTATCAGCCAATAACTAATGTATAGTCATCCAAACAAGTTTGTAAAAAGGTTAGGCGAAATTGTGTAAAATTAATATAAACTTTGGGCGATTTGAAACGAATATATCCAACTTTTCAAAAATTTAATTTTTCTCGTCGCACCTGTTAAATAATTTTCTTGCCCTCTTAAAAACATTTGTACTATACTTAGTGCATGCGTCAAAATATTTATACACCATATTTTAATTCTTTTAATATATTTTATAAATATACAAATACACTGGATGGACACAACAGTTTTTCAAACCTAATAAACAATTAAAATCCAATAAAATAAAAGATTAAATGGTAAAATTAAAAATTAAAAAATTGAGATAGTTATTTTTAAACAATTTATATAAAGTTCAGAATAATTAGATACATTTTCAAAAAATGTACAAAATTATGGGTGTGTGCATGGTAGTTGCTATTACATATATTGCGATACGTAATAGCAACTACTACGCGGGTACACGTAGTAGTATATTGGTATAGGTGTGAATGTTCACTATAGCAAAAATGGTATATAGCAGCACTTTTAAATATCGGTACAGGTCAAAAAATGTGCTGCTGGCTAAATTACCGATACTTTTTAAAAATGTTGTTATATGTAGGGCGCTATATGTAGGGTCGTCTTGATGTTTGGCACCCATTCGTACAACGGCCTGTGGCGGAGCGACACGTGGCGATCATAGCCCTCTACGGTCCCTGCGAAATCCTCGCGACCGAACTCCAGCCACCAGAAGCCTACCTCATTGGTTGCGGTGGCGGAGGAGGAGAAGGGAGATGATGATCAATTTTTTTTTTTCTTTTCTATTTGTAATCGGGCCGAGTGGGCTAGGTGGGGTTGGTTGAATAGAGTAACTTTTTATTTTTGATTGGACTGGGCTTCATATTTAGTGCTTATTAGATTTTTTAAAAAATTTTTAATATAAATAGGACACATTTATAAAAATATTTTAAAAATATGTTCTTATAATCTAATTCTATTGTAGTGGTTTACTTTTTAGTAGAGGCTAAAACTCTCAATATTCCAATCCTCTTCATGGAATTGTCAAATCTACGTGTATCAAGCGGATGGTAATTGAAAAAGGTAACTTGCGGAAGACGTTTCAATGTCTTGGTCACATGATTTACACTCCCAATATAATATATAGGGAAAACTTTAAATAACCCTTCATGTCTTACATCTTTTTTATTTTAATATTTTATATTTTAATTGTATAACTTAAACACTCTATGATTGGTTGTTTTTTTTTTTTTTTTTTTTTTTGTGTCAAACCCCTCATTATCTTTGATGTTGAATTGGTCATGCGTGATGCACGTTGTGGAAGATGTCCCTACAAAGGTCGACAGAAAGGCATAGGACCCTTCTTGGGGCTCAATCTCTATCATTGTTGAAGGATCTTGGTGTTACGCATTTTGGTGAAACTTTTTTTTTGAAAAAAATTAGCAGAAAACATATATTTTTTTGGAACCAGAAGACTGTCTTAAACATGCACAGAGCAGCCACTTGAACAGAATCTTTCCTATACATGTACTATGTAGGAATCTATAGTACAACATTCAACTATCAAATCAACCACAACAGTAATAACAACAACAACGGCAGCTTAAGGTGAATAAACAACTATCTAGTAGAGAGATGCTAATATTGAAAACTGAACTGAAAAAAAAAACTACATGAAAGTACCGAATACATCATTCACAACTACATATTAACATGAGTGATACTCAAATAACAAAACTCCAAAATAAAAGAGAATAAAACTAAATCTCGAAGTTAATTTTAGGAGGACTAGTCTAACTAACAGTGCCCTAATGCACCATTTCGAACTTGTCCTCCAATGTCACCTACAGAAAATAGGAGATGAGAAATCTGTACACATATATATCAGTGGATACCGCAATCTATCAAAGACAAGCTATACTCATTGATCAACAAAGGAGAGAGATAATATAAGTCAGACAGGTATGAACAAATTTGACTGATATAGTAGCAAAAGTAAAGTAAGGAAAACAAGTATGCAACTAAGCATCTAAAATAATACCTCTAGTGCAATAAGGGTATGCATATGCGCGCATCAATCTGATGAACAGTCTAAAATCCCAACTCAATCCAAATACCACCATATTGGTTTAAAGACTTGGCAATGTGTCACATGTGCTCAATTACCAAGCATATAACCCCAGTGCTCAATTACTGAGCATATAATCCAATTACAAAAGATATCGCATAGGGCTCATGAGTGGAATTACAACTACTTTTCTTAGAAAGAATATCATTGTGGTGGCAAAATTATGGGTGCAATGTGGGCCATATCGGGCCGGTACGACCCACATTCACCCGAGTTGAACTGGGCCAGAGGTTAGCTCGGCCCAACCTGGATAAAATCCATGCCTGGCACGAGCCCAGCCCAACCTGGATAAAATCCATGCCAGGCCGTGCCGGGCCGAATTTCATAGATGCCTGACCCAACACAGCCCTTTAGCTCGAATAGCACGGGTTGTGCTAGGCCGGGCCATGTTCCGTGCCGATCCTTTAATTTTTTAATAGGCCGGGCTCCGTGCCAGTTCTTTAATTTTTTAATATTTTAAAATATTTAAACTATTTTTAAAATAAAAAATAAATGATTTTCTTTCGGTTAAAATATTAAATAAAAAAATAAATTTATTAAAATATTTATAAATTAATAAATTTTTAAAATAATTTTAAATTTTTATAAAGCTTTGAAATTTTTTAAAAAATCTCTTTTTTGAAGAGTTCTGTAAGCCCTTCGGGATATAGGGCCAAGGCCCTAGGCCCTTCTTTTCATATCCTTTGGGAGTTGGGGAGTTAAGTTGGCTCTCCAAGTCCCAAGGTTTTGGGGAATTGGGCTCAGGAGCAACTTCCCAACTCCCCAGGGTCATTAGGCCGGGTTGTGCTAGCTCGGCAGGCACGGCCCATGCGGGCTGTGTCGTGCCAAGCCACAGACCAAATTGTTAACCTGGCAAGGTCCAGGCCTCTAACGGGTCGCTCCGTGCTGGGCCAACGGGCTTAGCTAGACTGGCCCAGCATGGGCCATGTTGCCAGGTCCGGCCGGCCCGACACGGGTTCTACAATACCCGTGCCATGCCTAGGCCTGGCCCGTAATGGGCCACCCAGCCCGTAATGGGTCGCCCAACCCGTATTGGGCCACCCTGCCCATTTTACATCCCTAGTTGCATACTAAATTCTTCATGAGCAATAGCGATCGATGCTATATGTCGGTCGCTGGTGCTCGGCGTTCACCTACTGACAAATCAAGCACTATGCCACGTGTTGTGCCCCATCTAACTTCATCCCTGGCCACCATAAGTTCTGCTTTTGGTCGTGATACATCTTGGTTCCGCCGAGATGTACAGTATACGGGGATCGATGTGCCTCAGATAGGATCTTTCCTCAACTCCAAATCATCAGGCATACACCACCTGCCTCTGAAACAAAGAGATTCGTCAGAGTGGATGGAGAAGTCCTCTTCCTTACCCTGCTCGACATTCGTTCGCACCTTCTACAAGTACAGGTCACTCTGCTGTTAGAGCATGATCTGCTCTGTCAATGTGGGCTGCACCACTAGGATCATCAATTTAGCCGTGGCCCTAGTGGGAACAACCTCTATCTCGAGACGGCGGAACTCCTCCACTAGACGATCCTGCCTCGTAATCATGAAAGACAACTCGGCTGGCGATTGCTTTCGGCTCAAGGCGTCAGCCACTATTTGCCTTTCCTAGATGATATTGAATAGAGAGGTCACAGTCTTTTAAGAGCTTGAGCCATCACCTTTGCCTGAGGTTTAGCTCCTTCTGGGTGAAGAGATACTTTAAGCTCTGATGATTACTGAAAACTTTGCAATGTGCCCCATAGAGATAGTGCCTCCACAGTTTAAAGGCAAACACCACTGCTGCGAGCTCGAGATCATAAGTAGGGTAATTCCTCTCATAGTCCTTCAGCTAGCGTGAAACGTAAACAATGATCCGGTCCTGCTGTATAAGCACACAACCCAATACTACCCGTGAGGCATCGCAATAGACCACGAAGTCCTCACTAGGTCACGGTAAGATCAGGGTGGATGCATGGGTCAATCTGTCGTTCAGCTCCTTAAAGCTCTGCTAACACTTAGGAGTCCACTGAAACTTTTCTCCTTTCCTGGTCAATTTGTTCAGCGGCGTAGCGATTTTGGCAAAGCCATCGACAAGTCATCGGCAATAACCCGCCAAACCAAGGAAGCTCCTGATCTCGGTCATAGTGGTTGGTCTAGGCCACTCAACCACAGAGGCCATCTTATTCAGGTCCACTGTGATACCCGACTAAGTTATGATGTGCCCCAAGAAAAACACTTCGCGGAGCCAGAACTCGCACTTCTTGAGCTTAGCATAAAGCTTGTTCTCTTGAAGTAGCTTGAGTGCTCGTCGTAGATGATCCTCATATTCTTCGTCGCTCCGCGAGTAGATCGGTATGTCGTCAATGAAAATTACGACAAACTGATCCAAGTATGGCCAGAAGACTCCGTTCATCATGTCCATGAAGGCCGCCGGAGCATTAGTGAGCCCGAATGACATTACCGTAAACTCGCAGTAGCCGTAACGAGTTTGAAAAGCTATCTTCGGCACATCCTCAACCCGAATCTTCAGCTGGTGATAATCGGACTACAGATCGATCTTCGAATAGACTAATGATCCCTGAAGCTGATTGAAAAGGTCGTCGATCCGAGGAAGAGGATACTTATTCTTTCCTGTGACTTTATTGAGCTCCAGATAGTCGATGCATATCCGTAGACTACTGTGCTTCTTTTTGATGAAGAGAACTAGTACACCCTAGGGAGATACACTAGGTATGATGAATCCCTTATCCAGGAGATCCTCGAGCTGAGCTGAAAGAGCTTTTCAGCTCAGCGAAAGCCATTCGAGGGAGCCTTCGAGATCGGTGTTGTGCCAGGGACCAACTCAATAAAGAACTCGATCTCCCGGTCTGGAGGCATCCCTAGTAACTCTGTTGGAAATATGTCAAAAAACTCCCGAACTACCGGAATCTCCTCTAAAGCTGGTGCCGCCCAGCGGATGACATCCACCGAAGCTAAATAGGCCACGCATCGGCCATTCACAAGCCTTTTGGCCCTAGCTGAGGAGATAGTCATAACGAAGAATGAGCTCTTACATGCTTGGTAAAAGAACTCCTCTTCATCGGGCACCGCGAATTCACAGTGCTCCGCTCGTAGTCAATAGAAGCGTGATGTTTGGTGAGCCAGTCCATCCCAAGCACCACATCGAACTCTTTAATCGGGATTAGCACTAGATTCGCCAGGAACGCCCGATTGCCCAAAACAACCGGGAACGACATAATGCATATGTACGCTTCCAGATCAATTCCGGGCATCTCAATTCGGAGGGCCAAAGCGAGTGGACTCGAGGAAAAACCATGGTCACGTGCAAATGAATGCGATATGACTGAATGAGAAGCTCCAATATCAAAATGAGTTATAGCACAAGTGTAAAGAGTGGTAATACCTACAACGATGTCACTGCTCGTCTCGCCCTCGGGGTGGGACATGTTGTAGACATGCCCATGAGGTGCCTGGCACGCCCTCTCATTCTGGCGTGAAGTAGAGGGATGCCCACACAATGTAGTAGCAGTCAGGGCTCCACAGTTCTAGCTCGGTGTGGCTAGAGATGAAGCAGTACTCTGAGAGATCTCGCCCCCCTAGGGCAATTAGCCCGAATGTGGCGTGGCTAATCACACTGGAAACAGTGGTCCCTCAGCTGTGGGCAAGCAGTCACCAGATGCGCTTGCCCACAGATTACACAGGGTCGATCACTCTGTCACTGGCTACCCGACGGTGCGCTCTTAGCCGACTGCTGAGTGAACGGATGCTTTGGTGGCCTTTTACTGGAGAAAGAACCATCGCTCGACTTAGAGTGGGGACGCTTCTTGCCCCCATTCTTCTCGTACACATCCCGTTCGATTCGTGCCTCTTCCATATCATTCTAGATCATTAGGGTCCGATCCAGGCACTCATCGAACGTCATCACCCAGGCGATCAGAATTCGGATGTTGGGTTTCAAACCCCTAGCAAACATCCGGGCCTTGTGATACTCGTCGCGGACAACAAAAGGGATTAGTCCCACAATACGAGAAAAGTCCCGCTCATACTCCACCACGGTGCGGTTGCCCTACCTGAGCCGCTCCAGCTCGCGCTCCAGGCCCTGTTTGGTGCTGTCCTTAAAATACTAACTGTAGACAAGCTCTCGAAACTTTTTCCAAGGCGGGTATGTCTCGACATACTTTTTCTCGAAGAGGCGCAACCACTAGACATATGCCTCATTCTCCAAGCAGTGAGTAGCCAACGAAACTCTATCCTGCTCCTCGATATGCAGATCGCGAACAGCTTCTCTATGTGAGCAACCTAGCGCTCAACTGCCCAACCGTCATCATTCTTTCCCGCAAACTTTGGTGGATCAAACTTCCGAAACTCCGCTAACCTCGCCCTGATGCGGGCGCCTTTCACTACAGGGGCATCAGTAACCCCAGCGAAAACCGTCATAGTGGCCGTCGTTGTCGTCGTCATGACAGCTGGAGTCGCGGCCGGTGCTGACGTAGCAGGATGATCCACGGTCGCCGGAGTGCCCTGTGCTGTAGGTGGAGCCGGGGCGGCACCAGCTGTAGCTTGCTGCTGCAAGAACTGCTAGAATAAACCGAAGAGGGTCGTCAGCTGACCCCTCATGTCAGCCACCTGGGCCTCGAGCTGCTGGGTATGAGTATCGCACAGCGGCTCAGTGCCCACTTGCTCTCCACCACCTCCACTCGTAGGGACCCGCTCTCTCGAGCTTCCAGATGCCTTCGCACCAGCGCGTCGACTACCACGACCTAGACGAGGGGGTCTACCACGAGCTATCTGAAACAGAAAATACTGTCAAGCTAGTGAATCGACTCAGCAAACACACACCGGGACTCAAACCCAAACCCCTCACTTGCGTGCCTATACACCTTTGGTCTTCCTATAGGTCAACCTAACCAGTAGTTCAGCTTATTTTTCAAAAAGGATCCATGAATGAAGCCATGGTTATAAACTTGGCTCGGATACTACCTTAATCTGTCACGCCCCGGGATCCCTTTATAGTTTTTGGATCAGCAAAAACTGCCCAAAACTTTTTTTTTTAAACATTGACCCAAGAGTAACAGACCCACCAAAAATACAGGGAATCCACTGTTCATGCAGACAGAATCTACCCTATATTTGCATGGCATCGCACATAGTACAAGTTACAACCACAGCCATTCACAACACATATTTACAAATACATTCACCACGACATAGTTTAGTAATGATAAATCATCCACATCTCTTAATTGAAAGTGTTTCCTACCCGAAAACTCACTTTGAAATACTAAAATCATGAAAACTATAAAACCTTTTTTGAAAACCGTTTTTCACACGGAAATCTTTATCTTTTAAAAGCGAGCTATCACGAGGGGTAGAAAACCATTTTCATAAATCCCCACGATGTTCATAAAACATATTTATTTAATATTATGAAACATGCCATAAGTAAGGTCAAACCAAAACAAAACCAAATAAAGCTAAACTGAACCACATAAAGTCTAAATTATTTATTAATGAAAAAGGGGTGGAATTTAGAACCGAATGCCACCAGGTCGATACCTCTAACGCTTGCTAGATACGCGCCTCATGTCTCATCCCGACTCGGTCTGCCAAGCTCACCTGAAATGGAGGGGAGGGTGAGAAACCAAACAAGGGTCTCCTAGTGGGTACCGCAAGCCAACGAGGGCGAGTATACTCACTGGTAACCAAAATGTAACGTGGAAGGTAATACAGTCACAACATCAATAGGAAACAAGATACATACATATGCAACTATTGCTACTGTAAATAACATGCGTCAACCGAACGATCAGTCCAAAATACCCAATCCAAAATCCGTCGTGTTGGTCTAAGGATCTTAGGCAAGTGCCACGCCGCTCTAAATAACATATAACCCTAGTATAAGCTCTTGGGTTCACGGGTCGAAAGTCCGACCATTTTTTTGGAAAAGAACACAGTTGCGGTGGCCAAACCACTGGTGTACGTGAAATGTATACAAGCAGTGGTGATCGATGTAAATATGATCAATAGCCATCGGCAAGTAACCAACAATCAACCCCTCGGGGTGTACCGACCAATTAGGTCATCAAACAACCAGAATCTCAAAACCGACAAACTGGGTCATAACTGGTGTCACGTCATGCACAGATATACTCAACAACCGCTCTACTCCTAGATCATGACAGTCGAATGTAAAAGTAACTAAGTAAAGCAACATATAATGAAGTCATATGGTGCTAGGCTTAATAATCATAGGTAATGCGAGGAACATAAAAAGAGAGGGTGGAGGGAATGTCACCGAGCGTGCACTACTAGACCGATTTCGGATCGAAGTACCCACCTGTTACAGTGTCGCGCCTGTCTCTGGATCGCGCATGATCGTCGAACGGACCTACGAAAGGCCCACAAGGTCAGGGTCCAATCCACCGACTCAAATCATAGTACTCACAATCTGCAGAACTCACCACGAAATCAGTTTCCCAAGAACTGATCCCCGTAATTTGCCAGAAGTCTCGAAAATCGCATCTGGACACCACCGGGACCCATAAAGTGTCCCGAAATGCATCAACTCAAGTCACGAGTCAGCCGTTGCCTCGAAACACACCAATTTGGTTATCCAAGAAGTCAACACTAAAATTCACGTCCAAACGATTATCGTCGAATAATTGTTCCAACCCGGATTCCCGTAAGTGTCAATTTCGTCACCAGAACCCTTCGCCGCTCACCTGTCGTCTCCGAACTCTCGGAATGACGTAGGTGACCAACCAACAAGGCTCTACGGCAAAATAGTGGGCATTCCAACAACGTCGGAAAAAATCTGACCCAAAATTGTGTTTCGCCGGCGAATTTTGCCAAAAAATGCACCGAAATCGATATTCGGTCTTTGCGAAGGGTTTTGAACCTTGGAGGGTCAGTCCAGAGGTCCTCTACCACATATACACGCTGCCCATAGCAACCGAAAGGCAACAAATTGCACAAAAGCCCCTACAATTTTAAGTAATCAGCATATTTTATGTAAATAGAGAGGTTTCATAGATCATTACCACTAATCGAGGGTTTTTCGAGGTCAGTCGAGACACGGGTTGACAAGTCTCGACAAGGCGGAGGCCTGCTTACTGTCCGGAGCACTGCAGAATACTGCGAAAAGCATGGGAGCAAGCCAAATTTTAGCGAACAATGCGCACGAGGAGCACCAGGGCCGAACTCATAGATTCGGGACTCGTCGACCACAGATGAGGTGAGCACTGTGATTAGCGTTGACCAGAGGTCACAGTGCTCACCCCCTCGGCGGCGGCTCGGCGGCGAGCAGATCGGCGGCAGGGAGGTGCGGCCGACGAGGAGGAGGCCGGTGCTCTTGCTGCCCGGCAACGGGAGACGGTGGCGGTAGTGCTGGACCAACCCGATCCCTCGAGGGTTAAGCTTAGGTTCGGCTTGCTTCTCCGGCCACTGCCAGGGTGGGGAAGGCCGAAAGGGTGGTGCGGCATTCCCCTGAAAACGAGTGGAGAGGTAGGCGATAGCGGCCGGCGGCCGAGAAGGCAGTGCGGCAAGGCTTGGCCGAACCAGCCCTAAATAGCTGTAGAGATGCAGCAGCCGTGGCCGTGGCGCTCTGGAGCGGCTGCGGCCCGCACGAGAGATCGCCGGAGGTCCCCGGGTGGCGACGACAAGGGGCCCGTTGGTAAAGGGTGCACCCTGCACAAGTAGGCCGAGATGGAGGAAGGTGGTGGTAATGTGAGAGGGAGAGCAAGAGAATGGGATGCTTTTCCGGCGACCGGAGGTACGTGCCGACAGCCAGGAGGCGCGCGGCGCCGGCAGAGAAGGGAGAATGGGCAGCTGGGGGCTCAGCTAAGGACAATGAGGCTAGAGTTAGGGTTTTGGATCATGAAAACCCTATTTCATGTTTATATATAGGAATGTAGTTTGCGTGTAAGTCCTCCATTTTCCATCATTTCATGCTGAGTCCCTCGCAACACGTGTAAAACGTGAGCACGCACCTCCAAGTGCGATATCACATGATTCGGTACATAAAATATAGGATTTTTTTGCAAAGTTTTTGATTTTTCCACTTTGACCCTTCCTCGATGATCGCATGATATTAGGAGATCTGTCCGTCGGATTTGCAAACGGATTACACCAACGCTTCCGGCACTGCCGAACTATCGAGTTCATGATTTTGTTGCGCCTGAATTGGTCGCAGATTCGGGACAGAATCCATCCTATCACCGGTTCACACATACCACACACATATATATGCATTATATACATATATATATATATATATATATATATATATATATATATATATATATAGAGAGAGAGAGAGAGAGAGAGAGAGAGAGAGAGAGAGAGAGAGAGAGAGAGTAGGGCTACTATACTCTTATGAGTATAGAACCCTTACTACTCATAAGTTGTTTCGATATTGGAGTTTTCAAATCGACGATCCACACCGTTAAATATGATCTAGAGTATTTGAAACTTCTAGAAATCAAATTTCATAATTTTTCGACATCATTACTTACGATCAAAAGCTCACAAAATTGACAATTTTTAACAGCCGGTATGGAATACTTGCTAGTTTAACGGTGGAAAAGAATCGGAATAGGTTGAATTTTTGATGGAAAATTCTATTCACTACCTAGATAAAGATCAATAACTCCGATCTTAAATTGAAGGATCCGATTATCCATTTTTAGGATGTCGTTCGATTTTGACTGTTCATTTTATGCCCGCTTGATGGACTTTATTATGATTTCGAAAATTACGAAATTTATTTTCTAGAAGTTTTAAATACTCTAGATCATATTTAACGGAGTGGATCGTCGATTCGGAAACTCCATCATCGAAAACAACTTATGAGTACTAAGGGCCCACTACTCATAAGAGTATAGTAGCCCAACTTTTATATATATATATATATATATATATATATATATATATATATATATAAAATTCAAATTTAAATAAAAATTCAAATTCAAATTTGAATTTTTCTTGATTAAAAGTCTCGGATATTACAATGAACAAAAATTTAATAACTGAAGTGGAGAAATTACGATGATAAGTCAAATGGTGCAAAAGATATAGCCAACCATGCAATGGAATAGAAAGATATGAGAAAGTAACCGAGTAGACAGCACTTTTCTAACTTTGAATCGAAGCACTCACCTATAAGCTAAATAACTAAGTCTGTAACTCCACCATTGCCTCAAGGCGCTATGTGAAACTAGACATAAATACTGAATGTCAATGTAAATCGCTTAGTGTCCTCTATGCCAACCGATACACCTATACCGCACCAAAGTGCACATCAAATGCTCGGAACTCAATTTAACAATCTGACTTTCGGGACTAGATCTACCCTTGATCTAGCTCTACAAGAGTCCAAACTGCTCCTAACGTCAAACCATCAACAACCCTCAGCAATAATGTTTTATTAGTTTAGAGATTTGCGCTTTGCAGTAGATAGAAACTATAAAAGTTATAAAATGATCTCTATTTGTTATTTGAATATTTAGATACACCAAATCTATTCAAGCTCAAATACAGATATTAGAGATTTTCAATCAAACGTGTTTCTTACGTATATTAGAGATTTTCAATCAAATGTATTTCTTAAAGTATAAAAACATTAATTTTATCATGAATTCACAACAAATAAAAAAAAATTAAACAACAGATGTAAAAAGCAAAACAGATTGCACTGGAAGGGAAAAAGTGACTCAAACTAAGTAAGCAAGTCTTTATTTGTAAATATAAAAACTATAATCTATAATTAAACAAGACAACTTGAGAAATCAAAAGGACTAATTAAACCTTCAATTTTTTTAAAAAAATTTCAATGGTTTTCACATATAATGCCATAAAAATTAAAACTTTTGAAACAAAAAAAGGAAGAAATTTTAGTGTTATAAATTATATAAAGTGGACAATACCTTGAGCGATGACGCCAGAGTCAATAAAAGAGAGAGTTCCTTGAACCTTCGTATTGATGTCCATGCTTTCATTAACAAATATTTAAGCAATTTAATTAAACATAAAAATAATTAAAGAAATTAATCTATATCTAATAATATTAGTTGTAACGATCCGATCCGCTAGTAACAATAACTCGTTGGGCCCAAACAACCGGTCCAAAATGCTTAAGCCCAGTTATTATTATTAGTGTGTAGATCTTATATAAACTAATCGGAATCAGTATCTCATCCGATGCGGGACTATTGGGGGCGTAACATTAGTTGTTAAGAAAAGCTCATCATAACAGTACTAGTAAAGAAAGCACTCCTTCGGCGTCTATTTCCCCCGCTTCCCCCCTCCAACATCAAACCAACAACTCTCATCAAATAATAATTTACTAGTTTAGAGACCCACACTTCACAGTGGATACAAACTATAAAAGTTATAAACTGATCTCTATTTATTATTTGAAGTTTTATTTAGATAAAACAAATCTATTCAAGCTCAAATACAGATATTAGTGATTTCTAATTAAATGTTTTTCTTAAAGTATAAAAACATACATTTTAATATGAATTCGCAACAAATCGAAAAAAGAATAAAATAGTAGATGTAGAAAGCAAAATAGATTGCAGCGGAAGGGAGATCGACTCAAACTAAGTAAGCAAGCCTTTATTTGTAGATATAAAAACTATAATCTATAATTAAACAAAACAGCTTAAGAAATCAAAAAGACTAAATAAAGCTTCAATTTTTTAAAAAATTTCAATGCTTTTCACATATAATGCCATAAAAATTAAAACTTTTGAAACAAAAAATAAGCATAAATTTTGGTGCTATGAATTGTTCGAAGTGGATAGTACCTTGAGCATTCCTCAAATCTCTGGATTGGTGACCATGCTCTCATTAACAAACATGTAAGGAATTAAATTAAATATAAAAATAATTGAAGAAATTAATGTAAGTCTAATAATATTATTTGTTAAGAATATCTCATGAAGACACTAATAAAGAAAATGCTCCTTCGATGTCTACTTCTCCTGCTCCTTTACTGTCACGCCCCGAGACCGATACCAATTTGGGCCGGTTCGGGCACGTCAAACAGACGCCGAACGAACAGAGTTTTTCCTCTCCGCCCAAGGCTTATCACCTGTACATTTTCAAGTAAAGAAAAGCACTAGCGGAAATATACACAAACGGCTTACACGAGGGTAAGCAATAGCCAAGAGTGAGAGAATAGTAACCTAAACATTTAACATGTACTATAATTCAAACTTTGATCACATACATTGCAACCAACATTTTCATTCACAATTCTTTACATAGCTAGCTTGGTTTGGAGCCCTATAAGAGGTTAGCAGCAATTTTGCTCTCTTGAGATTTGATTTAGGGAAGGTTTTTGGACTTTAACCTAGTTTTTGGAAAACTAGGGTTTTATTTGTGTTTTCTTTTGTTTGAGGTTTTGAGGCTTAAATGTTGGTTCCAATACTTCCTTTTAGGTTGGAATTGTAGCATCCTAATCTTCTTTGAGAATTTGGAACGATTTTTCCTCATCTAAGATATTTTTTTACCTATTTATGGCTAGATTTTTTAAATTTTGTGGGGTGTTCGTTCGAAACCCCTAACCCCCTTAGAATTTTTGTTAGAGTTCTAGGAGGCTAGCGGACAACTCCATTCGCACCAACGAAGGAGTTTCGAGGGGTATCCAGTGGGTTCGACCTCACCAAAACGGGTGAACTCCTCCTATATTATTTTCTATGTTGGAAAATGAAAAATCGTATACATTCATGATAGATGTAGCCTAAATGAATTTTTGAATCCCTAAAATATACATGTTATATGTCAAATTTATATCCTCTATATAGTAGAGTGAGAATTGCACATGGGACTTGTATGTGAAATGACATCTCTTATACTATGTTAGAAATCATGTTGTGAGTAGTAAAATGACAAGTCTTACGTGCCTATGGATAAATGAATTACACATGACATAGTGGACATAAACTTCATGTATTGACACTTGACTTAGTAAATGATTAAACCTCAATAATGTGACATAGAACCGACCTTGGGTCGCTAGTACTTGTACCATGTTTAAGACAAGATGACCGAGGACTTGATATGGATAATCATGCTTGTTTGCAATTGTGCTCATTCGCACAAGCTTGTGAGGATCGCTCCCTACAAGCCGGCATTTTTGAGTTAGCCTATGCAACATATGCTTGCCCGTGCGGGATTGTAAGGCTCATTCCTAGAGGGAAAATGTTGACTACCACGGGGCCATTAGGCACGGTGCAAGCCGGATTACACTTGTGTGTGTCCTTGTTGGATTGAACAATGACATTAAACAATGATATTTAGCAGTATATTGTGACACCACTACTAGATAGTGCATATAGTTGGACATGCTTATCCATGTTAGAATAGCTTCATTACATGTTAAACATCATGATAGTTGGAGGCATTGTAGCTTAGTAAATTATTACTTGCATAGTACTCATGTTATCCCTTAGTTGCTCATTTACTACTTATGCCTCGGTGCCCTAGTGGTGTATTTCGCTGATATCGACGGCTTACCCACTGGGAACTATTGACTAATAGTTTTCATTCCTATTTTGTTGATATTTTTATTTTCAGTGCCATCCACACCGGGAGAGGTTAGGGATCGCAGCAAGGGGGTCGCATCTAGCTAGTCTTAGCTTGGAGTTTCTACTAGGTGGTCGCCTCTCTTTTGTCTTTGTTCGAGAGGTGCATTGTACCCGATGTATAAAGACCACTCTTTTGTATTTTGCTCTTTTGTATGTGGATTTCATTATGCATGTATTTGGAGGTTTATTGTTATTTAGCTATTTTACTTCCTATACTTGTTTTTAGAGAGTAGGTTATGTTTATGCTCTGATATCATGCTAGATGTTGTTCTATCCTTGTATGGTTTTATCTTGTTATTGTAGACGCCTTATATGTTTTTGGTATATGGCGGGTCTGAGCACGCATTGTGTCCACTGGAGATGCCTTGTGCATACGGCGGGTCTGTGACGCATTGGACAGGCTTCCGCTGGGGCTCGGGTGTGACAGATTATATTGGTATCAGAGCCTAGGGTTGAGTCCATAGTTAGTTAATTGGGATTCGGCAAAAATTCTGTACGGGTATAATTCGGATAAAATTCGTCTTCTAATTTTTAAATTCGTTGAAAAAAACGGCTAAAAAACGGATTCGTCAATTATTCGGATACGTGATTTATACGGATATTATACGTTCACCAATTAAAAATTCGGGATCAAAAATTCGGCTATTAAATTAAGTTTTTTTCTCTCAAGATTTATGCTTCCATCCAGACTTGGGATTTGGGAAATTGGGATTTTATTTATCTCTTGCTTGTCTATTACAAAAGTGAGTTCATTACATATACTGCTTCCATCTAGAGGACCAAAATGTAAGAGTTATAATGGCAGGGGTATGGTAGTAATTGTATTAGTACTAATTGCATCAACTCCTGTGGCTTCAATACGCCTCCCTCCAAGAAAGCGGAGTCGGGTCCGACAATGCAGCTGTGAGAGAGCGCGGACCCGTCGCCCGAAAGCCGAATCAAGGTGCGGAGTCGGGCTTGGTGACGCTACAGTGAGGGAGTGCGAGCCCACTACCCGTTAGCCTATCTCTCCCATAGATCACACCGCCGCCTTGCTTCCTCCTACCATGGATCCTCCATTGTCTCACTCTACTCCTTTACCTTCTATCTACTGCTCCTCTGCTCGCCGTCATGGTTGCACCATGACAGAAGAGGGGGAGGGGAAGAACCGCGGCCGCCGCAGGAGTGAGAAGTTAGGGCAAACCCTTCTTTTGGGAGGGGTCGGGGACTCGGGGTGGGAGGGGAGCGATCTTTTCAGAAAGGGTTTTTTTTTTTTTTTTTTTTTTTTTTTTTTTTTTTTTTTTTTTTTTTTTTTTTTTTTTTTTTTTTTTTTTTGCCTTTTGGGCGACATGGCGAGGCGAAGCGCGTAGCTTCTCTGAAAAGGTTTTTTTTTTAATATTTTCGGCCACCCGCAAGGCCCGCGACTCCACGTCGCAGCAACCGCCCCGATCTTTTGGGGCGAACTATTCGCGAACCACGTTCAATTCGCGAATAATTACTTTTACCCAAAAAAATGCGTTTTTTTCCGAATTTTTGAGAAAAAATCGAAAACGGCCGTTTAATTCGGATTTTCAAATATTCGCGAATAATTCGCGAATATTTCGCGAATTAACTAACTATGGTTGAGTCTTAGTGGACCTAGCAAATCTTAGGCTTGTTGGACTATAGGAAATAGGCTCGTGAGAGACGGAGGTCTATTTGATTTGTGAGCGAAAGTATCATGATTGGGTTTTAAATCAACTCTAAAATGTTGGAGTTTAATTGAAGTGTGCAACTTCTAACTTCATGGAAGGTCACGTTGGCGGCCGACAATACGACATCGGGAGTTAGTACTGAGGCTGATTTCATTACTTTCGCATGATTGGGATGTTTTTTTCTTTGAGTGTGGTTACGATAGCATGGGTTTTACTAACTTTTCACTTGTTATGTTTGTTATAGCTTGCGATGCCGACAACTCGCCCTCAATCAGCTAGAGCGGACGAGGCGGCAAACTTTGAGGAGATGGAAACCTTTGCTACCTCCAAATCTAGTGAGGTCCGTGAGTTGAGAACCAAGCTTTCTGTTCTTACAGACTTGGTGGCGCAGCAGATGGCGGCGGCTCAGCAACAAGCCGATGCGGCTCGCCAATAGGAGGCAATAATGAAGAGGCTAGAGTATTTATTACTCCAGCAGTCAGCTGCTAGGGAGACCCAGGATCCCACACCACCGCGCCGGCTGAGGATCCGGCAGCGAGGGCGTCGTCACCCGCGCCCGGTACATCACGAGCAGTGCCGAGTGTTGAGGCCCGGGAGGAGGTTATAGCGGGACCACCGGTTTAGGTGCCCTAGGCAGGGCTCATGTCACGTCGAGGTACTGCAGAAGAAAAAACTCCAAAATCTGATCCAATTTATAGTTTTCCCTATGATGGTTACGAGTGAAGAACGGATCCTCTCAATGAGTTCAGGAGGTGCAATCCCCGGATCTTCGATGGAGAGAAGGCCGACCATTGGATCGTAGAGAAGCGATTGATGCATATGGAGAAATTATTCTATAATACCTTCGTGGAGGAGAGGGATCGAGTTTGACTCGCCACTCACTATTTCGACTGTGAGGTCTACCGTTGGTGGACGGATATCCAGGATAATCCCAAGACCGACTTATCGGCAATCACTTGGAAGAGGTTCAAGGAGCTACTGTCGTCGACCTACTTTCCGCAAAGTGTTAAGAGCCAGGTGCAGAAAGACTTGCGCAATTTGCGCCAGGGAGACCAGACGGTAGCCGAGTATGAGCGAGAGTTCTCCCGACTCTTGCACTGTGTACCCTTCGTCCTGAGGGATGATGAAAACAAGGCCCGTATCTTCCAGGTAGGCCTTCGACTGTCGATCTTCCGCTTCATCCAGTCGTCAAATCTACATACTTAACGGGAAGTGGTAGATCGCGCACTTATAGTGGAGAAAGGCGCGGAGGTCTTGCAAGAGCGCAGGGAAGACTTCGACAAAGGGAAAGAAAAGAGGCCAGCGGCTGAGGGTGCTAGCCAGACGCACTCTAGGTGTTAAGTATTTTGTGTTGGCAAGTTCGTGATTTGAGTCAGAGTCTTGAAGGGTTCGGCGCATGATTGTCGAAGATTGAAGAATCCAAGACTTCGAGAACTCAAAAACATCTCACGGCATAAATCACGATGCTAAGGTAAGGTTTTAATTCATGTTATGGTGATTCATACTTATTTATGACATTAGAATCATAAATCAAAGATTAAAGGATTAGAAGTTGTCGGAGTGATGCAATTCTCAAAATTTCATTGAGTACCGGTATTGCATCGGTAGGGTATTGATATTGCGGCTAGTTCCGGTACGGCATCGGTCTGATACCGATACTTAGCCTCAGGAATTTTTTGTTCCGTCATGTGGTACTGGTACCAACTTAATGCAGTACTGGTACGCAGTGTAAAATTCCTGATAATCATTCTAATCCGACTCTAATTGATTCAAAAGTCTATAAATAAGCTATTAGGGTTCTTTAATTTATGGAACAACACGAGTTTACATGATAGAGAAACCCTAGAGGCTAGGTTTTCGTTCTAAACCTATTTTCTACAAATTAGCCTTTTTTAGCTCAATTCGAGATATTGTAAATTGATATCTATATGTCAAATTGATCTACGCTTCGCTTAGAGATTCTTCTCTTGTTCTTCATTGATACTCTAAGCGAAGGATCACCATAATCATGATGTTCTTCATGGATGGCGTCGTGGATTCGGTGGGATCGAAGGCGGTTCAAAGATTCGGATCGTGAGCTCGTGGATTCGAGTGGCGTTCGTAAATTCGGACGTGTGTGAGGTTGTAACATACTGAACTTCTAAAGTTATGAAATTACGGTGTATGTTAGTTTGGAAAACCATTTGAATGGTTCCGGCGAAGTTCAGGAGCATTCGGGCGTTTTCGGTACGCGTCGGGCGCAAAAACGGAACCCGAAAACCTATGATTGGACCTTGGCCGAAATCTGGCAAGGCGTGGATGAATAGATGGTTTGAACGCGGTCGAAAACATGTTTGGGGTCTCGGTGCGATTTAAGGCGAATCAGAGATCCACGGAGCAAAAACGAGCAAAAACGGAGAAGAAACGACGAAAGGCTAAAATTTTGGCTAAGTCTAGAAGATGCTGATTTTCTAAACCTACGGGGTCCGGTCCCTCAAGCCAAGGACTGGTCCCTGAGCCCGAAAAATGCCCAGAATGAGCAGGGGCATTGTTATAAATTGGTGGGGGTTGTTTTATAAAAGGGGCTTCATCCCCCTTTCTTCTTCCTCCCTCAACCGCACACACCCACACACACATTAGTAGAGAGAGAGAGCTCTCCCTCTCTCTAGATTCCCACTTCATCTCTCTAGATCTCTTTCCCAGACTCGGAAGCTTGGTGGAGAGCGTGCTTGGGAGCGTGTGTGGAGCGACGGTTCGAGCTTTCGCGCGCCCGTTGGAGCTGCGTGCTTCCGTCTCGGCGTTCACATTTCGATAAGTGTTTAGGATTTGGTTAAATCCTTTATGCTTAGTATTCTAATGGTCTTTAAAGTGATTCTAGCATGTTTCTTCAATTGATTTTGGGTTATTTGGAGGTTGTACGCAGGCTAGGGCTCCAAATGGGGCTTTGCAAAGTATAGGGGTTTGATCTAAATTGGACCCATGTAAACCTAATTGCTAGGTATTCTGACGCATTGGCAAGTCGGTTTGGCAAATCGTTGAGACTACGCGAAGATATGGAAAAAAATGACGTTTTTGGCTTCGTTTCCGTCTGGAGGGCCGAGGCGGCGTCCAAAAATCATGAAAACGGATTCCTAGCATCGCGGCATGTAGATGAAGCCTTTAAAACCCAAGGCCGCGGATTGACGCACGGTTCGGGATTATTTGCAAGATCGGGCCGAACCGGACAACGAGTGTCGCGGGAGGCCGATTGCAAGTGACTATAAGCAATCGGAAAACGATTCGAGGTAGGTTGTGCTCACCGAAATGTTTAGCTCGCTTCCATATCGAAGTCGAACGTTATTTATCATTGATGCATATGTGATAGTTAGTGGTAAACCATATGAACGCATAAGGTGAATGCTATGCTAATTACCTTTGGATGCATGATGATATGGTGTAGAAATGCTAGAAGAATGCATATTGACATAATATATAAAATGCTAAATGAATGCATATTGGTCTAATGTAGAAATGCTAAGTGAATGCATCTTGATATGTTACAGGACATGCTAGATGAAATGTGCATGTGGATATCTATAAACTAGATCGAGTAGCATTGAACCTAGTGTTATTGAACATAGGTTGGATATGAACCTAGTGTCGTGAACATAGGTTGGATACGAGTGGCATTGAACCTAGTGTTAGTAAATATAAGTTGAACAAGTAAACCTAGAAGTGAGATCTAGGTAGAGATGACATAGAACCTAGCGTGGTTGAAACTAGGTTGTGACTATAGTGGTAGGAGCCACTAGGATGTTTATGGGTCGAACCTAGATAGGTCGACATCGTAGTGTTGCAGATGACCCTTGAGACATGAAAACGGATTCCGAAATCCCTAGTGATGTGGCCGCAAAAGAAGTGGTGGAAACTTGCAGCAGAATACAAGTGAATCAGAACTGCGGGCATGTGCGGTTCTCCTCGCCCGACAATGATTCAACGGGTATGTGTGGTTCTCCTCACCCGGTATAAGCTTGAAATGGGTATGTGTGGTTCTCATCGCCCATTTAGCTTATTGGATGATGCCGCCAGGATTGACTTGAGCCATTGTTGGGTGAGGTCGGATGAGTTCGCCACCATATGGCTAAGTCAAGAGATGCAGTGGGCTGTGATGGCAGCCAGGCTATGGTAGAGATGCAGCCAGTGCGCGGTAGTTCGCAAATGATTGACTCGAGGCCGAGTCGGGTGGATAGCTTGATTAAGGTAGTGGAAACCTTAAAGGCTAGTGATATATGGTAAGATCTAAGGCTGTAGAGACCTTAGATGCTAGTTGGACTTGAGCTGTGGAACTAAGGTAGTAGAAATCTTAGTGCTAGTTGATATGAGCTATGGATAGTAGGATTGAAAGTAGAATCAGTTAATCTACTTAGTTGGTTGCATTAGTTGCATAAGTTGCATAATTTGCATGTTGCATGTCTTGAGGCATAACATGTATTTTAGTACTTGCATATATATATTTGTTGGAGTAACATGTTGCAGTGCCTCTTTGGACCTGGTGGGTCGATCTTTTTCCTTGGTGGCCGTACCCACTGGGAACTATGGACAATAGTTCTCACCCCCGTATTATTTTTGGGGGTACAGGTTCACATATGAGCAGCGCGGCGGCGCGAGGAAAAGGCGTAGCTTCGTAGATAGCGCCCTATTACAGAGACCAGAGATACCGGTATCTCGAGTCAGCCTAGCTAGGAGTGTAGAAAAGATGAAAGAAATAAATTTGTAATAATCTTGATTGTATTTGGAAGAAAAGAAAACGAAAATATAAATTGTAAAAAGCATGTGATGTGAATGCTTGTAATAGCTTAATTGTTTTATGTTTTTTATACTTCCTTATGCAATCTCTACTTGAAATCTGTTCCTAGTTGGAACCTCTTGTATTATATTGATTGTGACGCCTAGGACGTACAGGAAAAACTCTATCCGTTCGGCGGTCTGTTAGCGGGCCCGAATCTGACCAAATAGGCGGGTCTCAGGGCGTGACAATGCTGAAGTCATTTTGGACCCAGTTTAGGGCGTCCGAAAGTTGAGTCTGAAAGTTCACCTCGTGAGGTTAAGAGAGGTCGAGTCCGTGGAGTCGGTAATCACCTTGCAATCTTTTCTCTTAGTGAGTTATTTTTTCACGTGTTGGTCCCGTTGGATTTTCTTCGAAGTGGAGTTTCCCATGTAAATCTCGATATGATTTTTATTTTTCGCATTTAACTTTTTATCGCATTAAGATTTGTGGTTTTGGCCTATACATCTATTCACCCCCCTCTAAGTATTTGATAGTATCTAGATAGATCCTAGGGCTTCTCGTAACTTACACTAGGAGGCCGCCGAAGCACCCGAGGAGCCAGTCTCGAGGGTACGACTCTTCTGCGAAGCGTGGAGGTTCTGATTGTCGTCGAGATCCACATTGTGTGATCTGCGAGGGTCCCCATTCTCCCCTGCAGTGTCTACAGCGTGGAGGCAGATGCTTTCTTTGTGGCCAGGAGGGCCACTTCTGCTCCGAGAGCCCGAGGGGTTCCCTACCAGCACCGTCATTTGCATCGGCACCGGCTTCACCAGCTCCTAGCCAGGGGATTCCATCGACGCACTATCAGACTGGGCGGCCACCTTTCCAGCGTCAGACGGAGGGTTCACGTCAGGCTCCGAGTGGGCGCATGTATGCAGCCCAGACAGAGCAGGCGGCAGCAACAGATGAAGTTGTAGCATGTATTATTTTATTAAATGGCATAAGAGTTCGATCTTTATTTGATACCGATGCATCACATTCATTTATTGATCGGCTATTCGCCGAATTGTATGGCATCCCACTTGTATCTATGGTGCATCCGGGACGAGTTGTTGTACCCGACCATATTTTGGATATTCAGGAGTCTGGCCCCAGTTGCCCTATTCGAGTAGGGGATTGGATTATGCCCGTGGATTTGTTGGCATTACATAAGCTTGGAGAGTTCAATGTGGTATTAAGTATGGATTGGCTTTAGCAAGTACTATGCCACTATCGATTGTAAATATCGAACAGTGACTTTTAGAGAACCAGGACAGGAAGAAGTGGTTTACAAGGGATGTCAGAGTTCGCTAATTGCGATGACAATTAGCTCTTCGCGAGCTAGGCAATTGATACAGAGGGGTTGTGTGGCCTATTTGGCTAGTATTATGCTGAGGGATGATGATACCGGTACTCAGCCTCAGGAATTTTTTGTTTCGTCATGTGGTACTGGTACCAACTTAATGCAGTACCAGTACACAATGTAAAATTCCTGATAATCATTCTAATCCGACTCTAATTGATTCTAAAGTCTATAAATAAACTATTAGGGTTCTCTAATTTATGGAACATCACGAGAATACATGATAGAAAAACCCCAGAGGCTAGGTTTTCGTTCTAAACCTATTTTCTACAAATTAGCTTCTTTTAGCTCAATTCGAGGTATTGTAAATTGATATCTATATGTCGAATTGATCTACGCTTCGCTTAGAGATTCTTCTCTAGTTCTTTATCAATACTCTAAGCGAAGGATCACCATAATCATGATGTTCTTCATGGGTGGCGTCGTGGATTCGACGTGATCGAAGGCGGTTCCAGGATTCGGATCGTGAGCTCGTGAATTCGAGTGGCGTTTGTGGATTCGGACGTGTGCGAGGCGTTCGTGGATTCGAACGTGAGGGCGTGGACAACCCTGAGGATTGCGCTAGATTCATAAGAGGTTAAGAGAGGTCGAGTCCGTGGAGTCGGTAATCACTTTGTAATCTTTTCTCTTAGTGAATTATTTTTTCGCGTGTGGGTCCCGTGGGTTTTTCTCCTAAGTGGAGTTTCCCACGTAAATCTCGGTGTGATTTTTATTTTTTGCATTTAACTTTTTATCGCATTGAGATTTGTGGTTTTGGCCTATACACCTATTCACCCCCCATCTAGGTGTTTGATAGTATTTAGATAGATCCTAGGGCTCCTCGTAACATACAATTGGTATCAGAGCGGGATCTAAATCTTCAACTATCATAATGGCCGAGGGCGGTAACATTAATCGACCACCACTCTTTGATGGCACAAATTATGCCTATTGAAAAGTTCGCATGAGAGCTTTTCTAACTGCAATCGACGAGCGAGTGTGGCAATCAATCAAATTCAGATAGAAGCATCCCACTGAAGTCGTCGATAATGCTACCGTCCCTAAACCTAGAAATAAATGGACGAAAGACGAAAATGAGTCATCTTCGTTCAATGGTAAGGGAATAAATGCCCTATTTAATGCTTTATCACAAACAGAATTTACTCGTGTCTCGGCGTGTGAAATCGCCAAAGAGATTTGGTATACTCTTCAAGTTACACATAAGGGTACAAGTTTAGTAAAAGTGTAAAAGCTCCAGATGTTGACAAGTCAATTTGATTCTATTCGAATAAAGGAGCATGAATCTTTTACCGATTATCATACTAGACTTCAAGACATTATTAATACATGTGCTTACTTGGAAGAAAAAAATCCCGAAATAAAAAATTGTTAGAAAGATTCTTCGAACTCTTCCGGAGCGCTTTAGGGCAAAGGTTGCCGCGATTGAAACCTTTAAGCATCTGGATAAGATGAAAATCGAAGAGTTAGTAGGTGCATTACAAACGTATGAAATGACTTTTCCTACTAATCAATTTTCTTCCAAGCTTTCTTTTAAAAGTACAGGGGTTGCACTGAAATCGACGAAGGAAGAAGACGTGGACTCGAAATCCGACGGAGAGATCTCAATTGCGGATTTTGAACATCAACTGGCGCTTCTAACGAAGAAGTTTCGTCGGAACTTCCGGAAGAAGAATGCAAACAATGCTTCATCTTCAAAGCAAAAATCTTTTTCTAAACAATCTTCGAGTTCTAAATTGAAAGAAAAGAAACTTGCAAAACCTTCTAAAAAAAAAGATGATTTTGAAGAAAAAATCCAATGTTACAAATGTAAAAGCTATGGCCATATTTCCACGAATTGTCCATCTAAGAAATCCTATAAATAGAAGGCTTTGCAAGCTAAAACTTAGGATGATTCTACTTCGAGTGAATCAACTTCAAGTAACGAAGAAAAGAATGAAAATGTTGCTTTATTTACTAACACTTCTTTGCCTTCGTCTAATGTTGTTTGTTTATCCTCTATTGTTTCTAACTCTAGTGTTTCTCCTTCCTTGCATGGGACGTCGAGCGATGATGGCGAAAGCGAGGAGTCTAACGACGAGAACTTAGCGGAAGCGTATAATCAACTTCTTATCGAATCAAAGAAGATGGCCAAGTATAATAAGAAGTTGAGAAGGCGTTTATTGGACCTTGAAGATGAGAACAATAATTTGAAGACTATAAATAAAGCTCTTGAGGAGGAAAGGGAATCAATTTTGAAGAATAATTTGATCCTCCAAAAGAAGCTAGACGAATCGGAATCAACGATAAAATCTAATCAAGACAAGGTTGGATTTTTGGAGCATCAATTTAAGGAAACTTACGCATCCAACCAAATATTGACCAATCAAGTTCGTCAACTCCAATCCGATATTCAAAAATTTTCTTCAAATTTTCTTTCAAATATGAGATTGTCTAATTGAGGGGGAGTTTGAATTATTAAAAAAAAATGATGATAAAATTAAAAAAAAATTGATTAAAAAAATTACTCCTACGTTTAAAAGATGTGAAAAAAGTTACATCCAAAAGGAGTGTAAAAACTACCACCACATGTAGGAAAGAGCTACCACCCCGGTCGTCCGATAAGTGCATGCAACTACCACATGAGAATTAATAGAATTGCCGAAAAGGTTGAAGAATGAATATTTAAATTTTTCGGAGTTACAAGGTGGTAGGATGAAAAGATGCTCAAAGAGCCACCCACGGTGTTTTATTAGTTAAATCTCTATTTTGAACATTTTGCGACAAATTGATGTCAATTTTGCCGAATTTCTATAAGTCATTTTTCATAAACCGTTACATCTCGATGATTTTGAACCAATAGATTAATTTTGATAACTTAATTTCGAAGTTTAGATGAATTAAGAAATCATGTAATATTTTATATTCATCGTGATGATTTTGAAGTGAAATCTTTAATTATTATGAAATTGACTTAAATTTGGATTATTATTATTATAATAAAAATTAAAGAGCAAAATTTTAAATTTCTGGTAGTCGTACCGGTACTAAATCCCGCGTACCAGTACCAGCACTGCGTGATAGATTTTATAAACCGGATAAAGCTTTTATTTCTCCACCAAATCATTATCAAAACTCTTTCTTTCTCTCTCTAAAATTCTCCTAGCATCATTCTCCTCCAGATCCAAGAGATTTCAGCAAAGATTTGTCAGTATCTTCACCGGATCTGATCTTTTTCTCTCCAAAACCCTCGTTTTTGCCTTTTTCGAACAAATTTTTGGGTTGAAGCTCGATCTCAGTTTTTGATCACTTTTCTTGCATTTTTTTTGCTATGTTTCACTTAAGATATATGCATGCTTGCTTCTTGAACACTTACATTAGGAAATAACGCGTTATATTTTGCGGATCTAAGATTTTTTGCATGTACTATGTGGAATTTCGGGTTACATGTTTGAATGCTATTTTTAATGAAAAATATTACTTAAATCTGTTGGAAATAGTGTTATTATGCATTCTAATTTGATTAGAAATTTTTTACACTATTTTACAAGTTTTTATTATAATTATGTTCATGCAAAGTTTATTTTTGTATAGGAAAAATGACATTTTTACTGTTTCTCGTCCTAATGGTGCTCATGGCCACTGGAAGTGGTCGTGGTCGTGGTAAAGGCCGTCGTGGGGCTTCTAAATGGACTCGTACTGAAGACTAGTCGTCGGATTCAGATTCTGATTATAGGGCGAGTTCCCACGAGGAGGCAGAAAAAACTACAGTTCAAACGGATAAAGGCAAAGGGAAAGCACCAGAAACATCTAGAAAGAAAAAAGGTGCTAGTTCTCCTCCTTGGCAAGGACAGGTGGCCCCGTTATTCGCGAGGGAGGGGTTCGTGAGCGTGAAAGTAGATCAAAGCATGCCGCAGAGATACAAACATAGTAGCAGAAGGCTTATTCGAGCAGATCGTGCTTAGCGGAACGGTATGTCAACTTCAACGAACTCATTAAGGAGGTTCCAGACTTTGGGCATTTACTTCAAGAGCTCCGATTGAGCCCGTTGGGAGGATTCCAGCATGTGCTCCTTTTTGTGTAGAACTTATTCGGGAGTTCTACATGCGTGGAAAAGTACTCGCGGATGATCAGGAGGCGGTTACTTATTTGTTCGAGACATATGTACGCAAGAACAGGATTCTTGTTACCCCGTCTATGGAGCAATTTTAAAATAATCAATAGTTGAAGAGGTCTCTGTGTATATTTTACCCTATTTTTTAACCGTTGTCGCTATATTTTCACCCTCACTATACATTATTTTGAAAATAAAATTTTTAAATATTTTATTGTGATTTTAATTTTATTAAAAATTATTAAATTATTAAATTTGTAAAATATATATAAATTTGAATTGACACCTTAGTTTCAACTAATTTGTGGTAATTACTTGTTCCACCATATGTGATTTTAGAGAGATAGTAAGCAAATATATTACTTTGTGGTAGCTTTTTGTGCCACCATATGTGATCATATACTGGCAACAAAATAGATGTTTAGTGACAAAAATAATATTGATACTTTAAGTTAATTAATAAATAATAATTTTTTTATTGCCACCATATGTAACCTTTTAGTGGCGATCGATTAATAATTTATTGGCAAAAATAATATTATTATTTTAAGTTAATTAATCAGTGGCGATTTTTTTTATCGCCGCCATAATAAATATGTAATGATAGAAAACTTTTTTATCGCCATCATAAGTAATTATATAGTGGCGATTACTTTTATCGCCACTTTATTTTTGCCGCCAATCTTTCTGGTAGTGTATCAAATGTTGCATCACTTAAAGTCAATACGTATTGTAGGCAAAAGGGCGTTTTATCAAATTCTAATAATTTCGGGCTGAAATTGCAAAAGTAAAAAAATGGCATGGTTTGGCAAAGGCACAAAACTAGCAGACTTTTCATGGAAAAAGGTCCAATAAAAAGAGCAATACTAGGGTTTAGGGTTTAGGGTTTAGGGACCTCAACCATCCAAGGAATATTTTTTCCAACTTGTCTTACCATTTTTTATTTCTACAATTTATTAAAAAAACTATAAAACTGGATATATAAATCCTTGCCATTAGATTGGGGATGGTAATCTTAGCATTTCTCAATTAAAATTCTAAGGACAATTTCAAATTAATCTAGATTTTGAATTATTTTTAGATTTAATTTCAAACTTTCATTTTGAAATTCAAATTCAAAATATGAATTTGAATTTGAAATTTAAATTCAAATTTAGATTTGAAATCGACTTTGAATTTTAAATTCAAATTCAAAAATATAAATCAAATCTTGAAGTTGAATTTAAATTTAAATTTTGATTTGAATTAAATTTTAATTTTAAATTTAAATTATTCATGTGATGTATGTGTAATAATGAAAATTATCTGTAAAAAATTTAGACGGCATTTTTTAAAAGTTTTGAATATCAGCATGTGAAAAATTTCTGAATAATTAATAATACAATGGATAAGGTTAAAATAGGTAATTTTGTAACCATGAGAACTATTTTGAATGGAGACTAACCATGAAGGCTATTCCTGATATTCATAAGTATTTAAGAGGGCATGCGTAATATTATTGGGAAGGCACTAGCTAGTGATATTATACAGTACGTGAGACATTCATGAAATTATTTCAAAAATTTTAAAAGAATCATTATATTTTGGGATTACAGCAAACATTTTTCTTATTTTCTTATGTTATCCTGTAAAAGGAAGCAATCTATTTATGTATCTTCCAAGCACGTACATGACTACGAACGTACGTACTTACCCAGATTTTGTGCACACTCTTGCGTCCTTGTACACTTTCCCGGGCCTGCAATAATACCCTCTATCCGGGGCGCAATGCGCGTCCTCTGAGCATATACACAGCCCTTCTAACGCGCATCCTTGCTTGTATATGCTCGCTCTCCCCTTAATCCCGAGCACTTGATCCGTCCACTCGCTCGAGAACAGCCCCTGCGGATCATACTCGTTTTTCACCCTCAAAAACTCGCCGATCTTCGGGTACTTGGCGATCACGCCGTCGAACGCGACGTTCCGGTTCTTGCCCCAGTGCGGCATCCCGCCGTACTTGAAGAGCGCCATCTGCTCCACCTCCTCCAGGACGTCCTCGTAGAGCCGCGGCACCGCCGGGTCGTGGCTGCGGTAGTACGTGATGTCGAAGTCGAGGCAGTCGTCTTGCTTGCCCAGGTAGGCGGAGGAGGACTTGACGTAGCGCATGAGGATGCCGTTGTAGAGCTCGACGCCGCAGAAGGCCTCCGCGTTGAGGTCGCGGAGCTTCTGGACGTCGAGGATGAAGTCTTTGGCTTCGGACAGAGGGATGCTGACGGTGGTCTGGTGGAAGAACTCGCCCCTCACGCGCGGGTCCCACGGGCAGGCCGTCAGGAGGGCGTCGTCGGGGCCGTCGAGGCAGCCCCCCGAGGACTGGATTTTGTTCTGGAAGCCGACGACTGGGTAGCCCGTGAACAGCAGGCCGTTGTTGGTCAGGCCGTAGCCGTCAATGGCGATCGCCGACGTCGTCAGCCTCGAGTACTGGCACCTGCCGCCCGCGTTGCCCGTGGCTTCCAGGCCCTCCTCTTAATTTCATCATGCCATAAGAGAATTCCAGGAGAACTACTAATTAGTAGACACATCAATTGTGGTAATTAGACAATTTTGACTTTATATATGATCAACTAAAAATTAGAAATTGTACGCTTATTAGAAAATGTTTGCGGTGTTTGATTAAAATATGAAACTCTAATGCCGCAAGCTACGAGGGTTTATCGCTCTGTTGAGCCAAAGGGATGTTTAAGTTGAAATGCGGCGAGAATAACAGAGCGCTAATTGCGTTTGTCACCTAAAAAGTAACAGAGTGGTTTTGGAGTGATTCGCGGTTGATGCTTTCTTATATGCTAGTCAAGGATGCATTTTTTTCGTTCCAACTTTTAACAATATTATGTTTTTGACTACTCAGGTGTCAATATATATATTTTACTTAAAATAATTTTTTGTCCTTATTCTCTTTATCGCTGTGGTAAAATAGTAAATATTCTAGGTATGAAAGGCTGAAACTTGATCTCTACATTCCAGTTAGTAATCAAGCTGATCCGGAAAAAAACCAAAATAGTCATTATGCTAGAATATTGCTTAATTTTACTTATATATATTCGAGGGATATATATATATATATATAAAAGAAATTAACCTCTTTTTCTTCTATATTTAATTTAGGAGCAGGACGTACGCATTAAAAAGGGATCTACATTATTCCATTCTCGGGCACATGAGAGGCAATACCTGCCAATCTGTTGGTGGCCAGCAGCAAAGTTGCCGTTGATCGGAACCCGACGAAGTTGAAGACGCCGTTGCCGGACACGTTGTCGGGCACACGATCATCGATGCGGTAGATGACTTTGCCTTGGCCCGGGTACCAGGCCATGTCGGCGAACTCGTGCTGGTTGCCGAAGGTGACGGCTCGGTCGGCTAAGTCTGCGTCGCCGTACTTGGCGAAGGTTACTGATCTCTTGAACAAGGGCTGCAGTTTTAATGTTACCTGAAGAAGCACACAACAAGGATAGATGATCAATCAAATAATTCACACCTGGCACAGCTAGGACATTTATCTCATCATCATAGTAGTTGCTACATTTCCATGCATGTCATTCTAGATTCATAACCAAGCTGTTCATTACTAGAACTAGAGAAGGGCCCAGGCCATGTGGGAAGTGTACGTGAAAATTAATCCGTATAAATAAAAGAGAGAATTTCATAAGTATTCCTACCAAATTTCAAGTTATGATTATATTCCTGCATATTTTTAGTCATCAAATACGTCTACCAGTTGACTAATATTAAGTTGGGGCTTTTCATTTTTTTTAAGGAATTATAATTTGCAGTTTACGTAAAATGGCATAAGAATTGGTATAAAAATAATATAATTGATAAATAAATTTAGATATATATAGTTAAAAAGATATTTATTGGAGTGTAGAATGATTGTTTTATAGAACAAAAGTCAACTTTAACTGGTTAATTAATTTGTAATATATTTGCGAACTATACTATTTTGAAGGATAAAATAATATACATTGTTTTTTTTTTTTTGAGAAATAGATAGCAAAGCTACCTGCTTCATTCATTAAGCAAAATGAACTAAGCGTACATATTGGAGGCAACTAAGGCCTCCTAGAGGGACCGGAAGAAAAACAGAAAGAAGATAAAAACGAAAAGAAAACAGTAAACAAACACTAAAAACCTGTCACGGGGACAAAACGGGAGACTCCCAATTCCAATTCGCTTGTGTCTGAATTTCCGACGCTGAATAGAAGATATCACTTTTAAAGTGCGTCAGAGTATTGTGGTCCAAGTGCTGATCAGTAGTTTGAGGCATGCAAGATACCCAGAAACCGTGGGTGGCTTTCCATTGAAAATAGAGTTGTTTCTATCCGTCCAGATTACCCCCACGTTGCAGCCAGAAGGATCAAGCGTTGGTTTCTAGACGTGGCGACAGGTATTTCAGTACATTCGGTCCAGAGACCTTTAGCATCACCAGTGCTGCCAGCGTTTACATCCAGTCCTCCCGTACAGAGAAGAAGATACCGGACGTAAACACAGTCGTTGAAAAGGTGGTCGCAACTTTCTTCAAGGACTGCGCAGAAAGCATAGTTCTGATCTACGTGGATGCCTCGGGTAAGCAATCTGTCGGCGATGGGTAGTCTTTTTCTAAGGAGTAGCCAAATGAAAACTTTAATTTTAAGGGGAATTTTCAGCTTCCAGATGTGTCGATATGTCGGGACACGAAGTCCGTCGTCCGTGATGAACCGATAAAGGGATTTAACTGTGAATAGTTGGTTGGAGGTCCAACGCCATTTGATCAAGTCTGGCCTGTCAAATGGGCAAAGGCCTTGGAGCATGTCCTTAAGCGACGATACCTGTCTTCGTCTATCAGCGGACGAAGCAGTCGTGAATCCCCGACAGATAAACCGCCATCTCCACCTACCTTGATCCCAGCATTGGGAGATCCGGGCTTTCTTATTCCTGATGTTTGAAAAGATGTCCGAAAATAGAGTACGGAGTGGGGTTTCTCTAATCCAGATATCGGACCACATCCTGATATTTCTTCCATCCCCTAGCTCGTAGGCTACACCACAGGAAAACACGTCTCGGCAGTAGAGCACGCTCTTCCACCACTGTGAATACGGGCTGAAGGCTCTGCCCTCTAGCAGTGGCTTACGTCTGACGTAGTAGAGGCATCTAATCAGTTTACACCAAATGAGGTCTGGGACGGTAAAGTAACGCCACCACCATTTGGTTATGAGTGCCAGGTTCATAGATTTTAGGTCTAAGATTCCAAGACCCCCGTCTCTTTTACTTTTGCATACTGAATTCCAGTTGACAAGGCAAGCGCCATCGGTGATTTTGGAGCACCCTTTCCAGAAGAAAGCTCTTCTGAGTCCCTCAATCCGGTCTAACACCCACTTTGGCGCCTTAAAGATGGAAAAGTAGAATAGTGGTAGGTTGGTGAGTACCGAGTTAACGAGCGTGAGTCTTCCCTCGAGCGAGAGAAGTTTGGCCTTCCAACCTTCTATTCGGGCTTCCACTGGATTGATGACCACAGCCCAGTCTTCCTTACGGAGTTGTTTATTGTGGAGTGGTAGGCCCAGATAACGGAAAGGTAATCGTCCGACTTGGCATCCTAAGATGTTGGCTAGTCTTGCTGCTTTGCGAGGGTTAGGGCCCAAGTAGTACAGTTCCGATTTCTCTTTGTTGATGCTAAGGCCAGAGGCCCATTCGAACATGTTCCAGAGGAACAACAAGTTGTGCATAAAACGTTTTCTCGGTTCACAGAAGAAGATTGTGTCATCAGCGTATTGTAAAAGCACCGTTTGGCAATCATCGGATGGACCAATGCCTTGCAACTGGTTGTTTCTCCACGCGGTTTCAGTGAGTTTGGCTAAGCAGTCAGCTATTAGTAAGAAGAGGTACGGGGAGAGGGGGTCTCCCTGTCGAAGCCCCTTCCGAGTTTTCAACCATTGGGTCGAGGCGTCATTTACTAGAATTGCTACTTTGGCGTTACAGATACATTACTCGATCCACACCCACCATTTGTCATTAAAACCTGGCCAGTGCAATATACTTTTTAGAAAGGACCATCTGACGTTGTCGAATGCTTTCTCGAAGTCTGCCTTGATTCCAATGCATTCCTTTCCAGATTTCGAGCACCAGTTTATGAGTTCACTTGCAGTGACAAACGAGTCTGTTAGCAGTCGATCTTTAGATGAAGGCCGATTGCGATGAAGAGATGATGGATGGTAGTTGAAGTGCTAATCTGTTGGCCAAGACCTTAGAGATAATTTTCTGAATTCCATTGATGAGGCTTATGGGTCGGAAGTCTCTTGCTTTGCGTGCCCCCTCCTTTTTAGGGATGAGGCAGATGAAGGAATAATCTATCGGGCCCGTGAATAGAGTGCCATCGTAAAGCTCGGAGAAGACCTTGAAAATATCGTCCTTGACCACGTCCCAGAAGGTTTGAAAGAAGAAGAGTGGAAAGCCGTTCGGCCCGGGCGCCTTGTCACTGCCTAGTTGGAACGTGGCAGTCTTGACTTCCTCAAGGGTGAAAGGTGTCGTTAGGGAGTCAGGGTCAAGTAGTCTGTTCGAGTGGTAAAGGCCGCTCCAGTCACCAAAAGATGAAGGTCCATCCACTTGGTTCCTGAACATTCGCTTAAAGGCTTGGTAGAAGTACGACCTCTTAAGCTCTTCATTGGTTATCTGCTGGCCGGAGTCATCCTCGATTGCGATAATTGTATTAGAGCGCTTCGGCCATTGGCGAAAGCATGGAAGAATTTGGTGTTTCCATCGCCTTCCTTTAACCATCGCTGTTTAGCCCTAGTGTTCCATAAGATTTCTTCCTCTTCAAGTATGCGTAAGAGATTTGACTTGAGTTCTGCCCGCTTGTCCAAAGTTTCCTTAGGTAGGTCCTGCAATTCCTCAAGTTGGTCAATGGCTTGGATTTCAGATTGCAGTTGATTTTTGGCATTGGTGATACTGTGAAAGTGCGTCTTGCACCATTCTTTTATCCGAACCCTACAGTGTCGAAGCTTAGCAGAGATGGATAGCATGGCTGAGCGCTGATCGGCGGTTTCGTTCCACCAGAGAGGCACGTTTGAAGTAAAGTCCTCCCTTGTTAGCCAAACCCTCTCAAAACGAAACCTTCGTGGGGCGGTTGGCGACCTCGTTGTAAGCAGGATCGGGTTATGGTCAGAAGTGATCTTGGGGAAAGCTTTGACCTTGCTGAAGGGGAAAGATTGATCCCATTCCGTCGAGATGAGGAACTTGTCGAGCTTGGCCAGGGTGGGGCATTGTTGCATGTTAGACCAGGTGAAGTTTTGGTTGGACAAAGGTAAGTCCATAACTGCAAGGTTATTGATGAGGTCGGAGAACATGGTCATAGCTTTGGCGCTCCACGGCTTTCCTTTCCTCTCAGATTGGTTCTTAGTGAAATTGAAGTCGCAGCAGACTACCCAATCTGAAGAGCAAGAACTACAGAGGGAGAGGAGTTCGGAACAGAACTCGTCTTTGCCTTCCCAAGTTGGAGGCCCGTAGACATTCGTGATAAAGAAGGATTTTTCGCTCGCAAGGTAAGTAAGGTGTAGAGTGAGCGAGTACTTTCTAGTTAGAACTGTATCACACGAGAAGAATCTAGAACTCCAACAAGTAATTAAACCCCTAGAAGCTCCAGTTGCAGAAACAAACTGACACCTGTCAAAGCTAGATCCGCAACAAGAGCGGAGGAAAGACCTAGACACAGAATCTACTTTGGATTCTTGGATACAGACCACAGAGCTAAAGTAAGTAGAGACAACCGTCCTGACGCATCGATGCTTAGTAGGGTCGTAGAGACTGCGGACATTCCAACACAAAGTGTTAAACATCGGAAAACGTCACACACCAAAAACACCAAAAAGGCGACACAGGCATCGGAGGGGCCAGAAACTGCGCGCTACGCACTGACGTGTAAGAACTTGCGAAGCTCCGCGGCTTCAGAGTCAGAGAGATCCACTCCACACAGGAGGCTCGTTGACTTTACTCTCTTCCTGGTCAATTTGCGAGCTTTGGTCTCATTATTATCAGTTTGTAGGAAGAGTTGAGCTATACATTATTATCAGTTTGCAGGAAGAGTTGAGCTGAAATGTTATTAGTAGCGAACGGGTTCCGTTGCCTTCCATTTGTTTTCGATGATGAAACCTCCAAATCGGCAATCGACACCGTTGAATATAATCTATACCAATTGAAGCATGTAGAAATAAAATTTCAAATATTTTCGACATCATTGATTTAATGAGCAAAGCATTTCAAAATTTGCAATTTTAATAGTCAATATGGGACGTTTTCTAATTTAACGGTGAATGATATTCAAATCTATTGAATTTTAGTTAGAAAATTCTTTAAACTATTTAGAACAAGCTCTACACTCTCAATCTTGATTACAAGACTTCTATCATCACTTTTTAGAAGATATTCATTTTCAACCGTTCATTTTTGTGTCCACTTGATGGACAAGAGAACAATTGGAAAAGTATAAAATTTGATTTCTAGATGCTTCAAATGATACAGATCACATTCAACAGTACCAATCCCTAAATAAAAATAGTGTTTATTGTTTTTTTTTAAGATATTATATTCGTGTATAAGAAATAAATTTAATGAGAGGTTTAGTTCAGGCATACGTTAGCAATCTCATTAGAAAATTATAGTTTTGAAATCAAATTTTGAATTTTAATTTTAATTTTAATTTTGAAATTCAAACCCAAATTTAAATTCAAACATAAATTTAAACTTTAGATTTAGATTTAGATTTTTGTGTTCAAATTTAAATTTTAAATTCAACTTTACAATTTGGACTCAAATTTAGAACGTGGTTCAAATTTTACACTGAAACCTTCAAATATAATTTATATTTTGAATTCAAGTTTAAAATTTAGATTCAGATTTTGAATTCGAATTTCAAATTCAAGTTTACTGTCAATCTCATTTCGAATATCCATTTTAAAATTTAAAATTTAAAATGTTATTGGAATTCAATTTTCAAATCAAATTAAAAGCTTTTATTTTAATTTAGATCTCTAATTCAACTTTAAAATCATCACCGAAGCTTTAAATTTGAATGCAAAATTTAACTTTCAGACTTTTGATGTCAAAACTAAAGTTCAAATTATAGGGGGGGATGGGGGAGATAGCCATCTTCAATTCCTTTTTAAAGTCTTTTAAACCCTTCCATTTTACATTTTAATCTTTTTTTAGAACCGACCATCTCTAGAGCAAGTGGCAAAGGGTTTGGAGGTTGGTACCCAAGACCCAAGTTCGAATCCTAGTTGATTCACATTTCTAGCTAAGTTTATTTCTAAATGAAATAAACGAAGCGGGTAGCGTGCTATCTATCTCTAAAAAAAAAAAAAATCATTTTTTAGATATTGCGCGCCGTTGCCCAGCACGGCCCCCACCTCATGCGCAAGCAGTGCCAGGCCTGATCATGGGCTGTCTGGGCGAGGTCCAGCACGGCCCCTGACCATGCTAGGCTGGCCCGCCACCCGGCCTATTTTACGCTCCTAGATCAAATTAATCAAAATTACTTAATCATGTAAAGACTTGGTACAAAGTAGACGAATAATATCATACTATTAGTAGCTAGTATTTCAGTACAACTCAAAATTTATATTGCAAGTAAATACTTACATCTCCATTCATACTGTACCTGTCCTCCTCCTCCTCACATACTGACATTGTGAATTCGTCTAGTCTCGGAGGTGAAGGGCCCACTCCAAGGAGAGTGGCAAGTTCTGTGGCTGATTGCCGCTTTCTATCATTTGTAGTTTCCTCGGTGTGTTTGGAAACTTGTGTGTAAAGTAGCCAATCAAGTAATGGATAGGTTGGCAAAGTTCTGGCAGTGCGTGGTGCACGGTCAACAATTTTTTTTTGTTTTGGTTCTTCGGACATTTCTTAATAATAAATACTCAAAAGATTTGTTCACCCTGTTGGATAGATTGAATATAAGATTTACATTCAACTTTTGAGTGTACAATTAAAATATCTCGTTGGAGTAAAATTCACTTTGCCCTCCTAAGATTTAATGCATTTTTTTACTTTATCAATCTATGGTTTCAAAAATGCATGGTAGCTAGCTGCATTATGATTTTGCTTTTGTTTTACCTAAAAATCTGCTATCAAATAAGATAGTAAAGTAATATTTTTTGCAAACTATAGGATGGTACAGTATAATACTTTACTATCCTATAGTTTGTATTTTACCAGCTCGTAATTTTCAAAAAGATTAATTTACTATCTTATTTGACAATGAATTATTAGATGAAACAAAAGTAAAAATCATATAATAGTCAAGTACAACTTTTAAACTTCAAGTTGGTAGACCAAAATATGTTATGCACTAAATCTGATAAGGACAAATTAAAGTTTATCCTAGATATTTACCATGAGTGATAGTACTTGTACACCCGTAAGTGCGTATATATAAGTCATGCACTTCTACCGATCAAAGACTAATTTCTTTGGACAATTGGACAAATCTTATTGCTTTCTATTTATTTAACAGTAAATATCCGCTAGAATTGTTAAAAAACTCATGGACGATAGGATGTAAAATTTACATGCTGAAGGTATAATTAGCATTTTTTATTTAGTAAAACTTTGAAAAGTAATGATCAATTACCGTAATGCACCCTAAGGTTGCTTTACTAATTTTGTTTGTAATTAATTATTTATAGCAACAAATTATCAAATCAAAAAGAGAGAATATACAGCCAAACTAGAAATGGAGAGTTCGGCTTATGGTAGGTTTGGCCTTGGAAAATGGGGCAAAGTATAATTCTTTAAAGGTGCTTTCTTTTTAGAAAATAAATATAAATATTAAGAACCAAATTTGGTCTTAGAAACTTAGGGGGTGTTTGGCCTAATTTTTAAAAAGCGCTTTTGGGCTGAAAAGTGATTTTCGGCTCAATAGAGCGTTTGGCAACTCACTTTTAAAATCTGATTCTATTTTTTAGAATCAGAAAACTGATTTTGAAGGCCACAGAATCAAAAGCAGAAAAAACCTGCTTTTTGAAATCTGATTCTGATTTTGGATTAAAATTTCAAATTTTTATTTTTATTTTACTTTCAATATTTAAATACAAATTTATTTTTAATTTTTAATTTTCGGATTCAAATTTTAAATTTCAAATTTAAATTTTAATTACAAATTTCAAATTTCAAATTTCAAATTATAATTTTTAATCTTCAAATTATAAATTTCAAAATTTTAAATTTTAAATTTTAAATTTTTAAATTTTTAAATTTAAATATTCAAATTTCAAATTTTAAAATTTTAAATACTCGAATTTTAAATTTTAAATTTTAAATATTCAAATTTTTAATTTTTAATTTTAAATATTCAAATTTTAAATTTNAAATTTAAATATATTTTTAAATACTAATATTTTATATTTTATATTTCATAATTATTTATATTTTTATATTTAAATTTTAAATTTTAAATTTTAAATTTTAAAATTTAAATTCTAAATTTAAAGTTTGAAATTTTAATTTTAATTTAGTTACTTCCCTTCCTTTCAGAGTCCTTTTAGTTAATCTTACCTGCTACCCCGGGCAGCCCTACTTTTAATCAATTGATTCGTCAACACTTTTCACATGCGATGCCCCAAGAAAGAACAAGGGCCGAGACGGATAGGCTTGGGCTTGCTGCGGGTGCGGGCAGCTTAAAATCCATGAACTTCGTACAGAGCATCTCGGAGGAAGATAAAGCAATGATATTTTTATATATTAAAATTTATATTTTAAAATTTATAATTATATATATTTTTAAATTATAAATTTCATTAATTATTTTAAATTTTAAAATTTTAAAATTTTAAATTATTTTTTAAATTAAAATATCAAATTTTAAATTTTGTACAATTTTGAAATTTAAAAATTTAAATTTAGATTTTAAATTATTTTAAAATAAAAATTAATAAAAATATTAATTTATGCAAACATCAAAAAAAATTTGCCAAACAGTTTTTCAAAATCACTTCAGAAAAATTACTTTTATCTAAACTCTACCAAACGCTCTACAGCTTTTAGCCAAAATAACTTCTCCAAACCAAAATCATTTTTTCAGAAATCATTTTTTCAGAAGCTAGGCCAAATAGGCCCTTACAAATGTATAATACTAGTGGAACCCATAAGTTACAAAAAATTATTTTTAAAATTTTTATTTTTAACAAAAATAAATTTATTTTAAGAAAATAATTTGTTTATAAAAATTTATAAAAAATGTAAAATCTAATTACTTTCAATGATAAAATCAAACGTTAGATATAACTATAGAAAAATTATATCGATTGCATATCCAAATCTTTCTCATTTTTCCATCACTTTCCATAATAATAAAAAGTATTTAATTATGAAAAATAATAATTATCTTAAGTAAGTTGTCACATGCCAATAATTCGATTTGATGCTTGGCGAGGGTAAAAGTTTGGGCTATAGCTTTCATGTATTTTACGTATACTTATGGACAGAAATAGAAGAAAACGAATCTATTAGGGGAAAAAGAAAAGACAAGGAGAAAGGGAACATAAATTCCATACACTGATCGATTTTAGTACAAATTAAGAGAGAAGAATTAGTAGAAAATTACAAAGAGATGGAGGAACAAACAACCAGAGAAAAGGACTTGTGACTGGGTCTGAATTAATTGGGTACAATCGCGTGCATAGGATTTGTTACAGGATCCATCCTATAGCTGAATTTTCACCGAATTAATTTGTGCCTTCTATATATATCGGAGCAGTGCAAATTTGTTATGTTAAAAATTTTTATGTACGGCAAATTCTATGCACGGGGTTGTAAAAAATTTGGGTGTGTTGGGTCGTGTGAGGCTTGAGAAGGGATAGTAGGATGTGACACGAAGGAATTGAGAAGTATGCGTTAAATTAATATATACTGTAACATTGCAGTAAACTCGTATTGAGAAGAGTATGTGATATCTCAACATTCTCATATCGAATAGACATAAATTATAACTAGAAATATAAGATATCACGGACTCTAAAAATAATAATTAGATTTAAGCATTTTAGGCTAATGATTTGGATTTAATGAAGGGGCAATTACTTATATATCACTGAAAAGTTTCCGGCTTTCCGATTTATCTTTTTTAGAAGGCTAATATTGAAAATATTCTTTCTACGTTTCAACCTATTTTTAATATATCTCTAGAGTTAAAATCTATTAATTAACTCTGTTATTTATATAAAATTACTATTTTGTCCTTTCAAATATGCTCTTCCATCATCACTGACTTTCTTATTTGCTCTTAAAAGTCAGGGGCACAAAAAGTATTTTGACTTTTGGTCTTTTCTAAAATACCCCTCTACCGTCACAAACTTTTCTTATTTACTCATAAGTTAAGAAAAAAATTGGCATTTTAATTTTTTTTAACTGTAGTAGATATTTAACTTATATTTAACCCAAGTTAACTTAACAGGAGATAACTGCCGGGGTATTTTGCAATAACGGTGGAACATATGAGGAGTACTTTAGAGAGAAAAAAAAAAGTAGGAGTAAATCGAATATTTTCAAACGTATGAGGGGTATATAGACAATTATCCCTTTAATGAATTATTACTGTTAGTAGATTGGACCATTATATTTGATATTCAATTATCTTGGCCTAACTGGTTATTATTACTAGTAGTCTGATCTTATATTTAGAGTCGGTGTTTTTTTTTCTTTCACATCTAAAAATCGAGATATATAAAGAGTCTCCAAACAGAATTTGAATAAGAGAAGAAAACTAAAAAAATTCTATACACGGGGTTGCAAAAAATTTGCTTCTTCGGGGTGCAGCCGTGCAGCGTGGGGTAGAGGAAGACGACTCGTGATGATGGGTTTGTTGGGTCGTGTGAGGCTTGAGAAGGGATAGTTGGATGTGACACGAAGGAATTGAGAAGAATGTGTTAAATTTATATATACTATGACATTGCATCAGATACGTATTGAGAAGAGTCTGTGATATCTCAATAGTCTCATATGGAATAGACATAAATTATAACTAGGAATATAAGAGATCACGGGCTCTAAGAATAATAGTTAGACTTAAGCGGTTTAGGCTAATGGTTTGGATTTAACGAATTATTACTGTTAGTTAGTTGGACCATTATATTTGGTATTCAATGCCTTGGCCTAACTAGTTATTATTACTATATAGCAATCAGATCTTATATTTATAGTCAATGTTTGTTTTCTTTCACATCTAAAAATTGAGGTATATATATAGAGAGTCTCCAAACAGAATTTGAATAAGAGTCTGTGGTATCTCAATAGTTTAATAGACATAAATCATAACTAGAAATATAAGAGATCACGGACTCTAAGAATAATAGTTAGACTTAAGCGTTTTAGCTAGGCTAATGGTTTGGATTTAACGAATTATTACTGTTAATGGTTTGAATTTAATGAATTATTACTGTTAATGGTTTGGATTTAACGAATTATTACTGTTAGTGGGTTGGACCATTATATTTGATATTCAATGATCTTGGCCTAACTAGTTATTATTACTAGCATTCAGATCTTATATTTATAGTCGGTGATTTTTTTCTTTCACATCTAAAAATCGAGACATATATAGAGAGAGTCTCCAAACAGAATTTGAATAAGAGAAGAAAACTAAAAAAATTAGGAATCTAATAGGACTTAAATTAAAGACTTTTTGCTATGATGATGAGCTTCTCATTGAATATTATTGGCTCCAATCTAAATCTATCATTCAGCTCAATATATATTAAGATACGAACGGATAACATTTTAAATTTAAAAAAAATTTAACGTTTGAATGTGGGGTGAATTGTATGATTTGTTAAATTGTTTCAACGAAAACTCGTTGAGGAGCTCCTCAACGAAGTTACACTCCGCGGCAAAAAGTCTCAAACTAACATACACTTTTCATGTCGTTCTTGCTTGAAATAAAAAATCGCACTATTGATTTTCAGTTGTAATTCTCAACTTCACTTTTAATCAAAATTAAGGTTTTTTTTAATAACTTACACAATCCAAACTGGCATAGCTACTTTGGAAGCTCTAGTTTCCGTCATTCAAACACCTTCTTAAAAAGGTGTGTATGAAGAAATGAAGAAAAAAAGTCCATCTATGCCACAATTACTTTAATGATTTAATTTGTAAGATTTTTTTTTTTTTTTTTTTTTTTTTTTTTTAAATATATCAATACTCAATAGAAAAATTAAGGGATCAGGCAAGCATGATTTTTTTTACCGATCGTTTTTAGAGCAAGTGGCAAAGGGCTTGGTGGTTGGTACCCGAGACCCAAGTTCGAATTCTAGTTGATTCACATTTCTAGCTAAGTTTATTAATAAACAAAGCGGGTAGCGTGCTATCTATCTCTCAAAAAAAAAAAAAAAAGGTTCTTTTCTAATAACTTACACAAACCAAACTGGCACAGCTACTTTGGAGGCTCTAGTTTCCGTCATTCAAACACCTTCTTAAAAAGGTGTGTATGAACAAATGAAGAAAAAAAGGTGTGTATTCAAACACCATCTATGCCGCAATTACTTTATTGATTTAATTTGCATTTACATACATGACACGGCTCTTCGAGGTATAGCATTCTGCTGAATATTTGATTTAAATATAAGCAAAGTATTTAAATTATAATACATTTTAATTCGCATTTGTTTGAAGATATTCCGTCTGATTCAAGAACCTATGAGGCCTAAAAATGCAATACCAAAAAAGAAATCATCCAAAATGGATTCGAAATCCATAAATCTATGAATTTTTAAACCAGTCTTAGGATCCTAGAGAGGTTGTCATAATCCTAGAAAAAAAAATTATATAATTACAATCCAAAATTAGTAATAGACTTAGCATCTCTTAATTCCAAAAAAATAAATAATTAAATAAACTTTGAAGAGGAGAATTAATTACGGATGGCAAAACTGCAACGCTTTCATTCCTAGACTTAGCAATTTTATTTATCATCATATATCTCATATTACTTAATTTGTAACCATCGTTTTATTCCTATTGGCAATTAAGTGAATATCTAAATATGTTTTAATACTAAACGCAGAGACTAAAAAAACAAAAAAGTGGGCACAGCACACATTACCTGAGAAATGATTCCAAGCACTCCGAGGGAGACCTTTGCTGCATCCAAGTCCGGGTGGCCGGGCCCCAGCTGACGCACCTTGGCGTATCCCTCTGCGGCTGGCGCCGGCGCGACGATCCGCATCGCAACGACGTACTCGTGCAGGGCGCTCCCCTTCCCCCGCAGCGAGCTGCCGTGCGCCCCCGTCGACAGCATTCCCCCGACCGTCAACCCCCACCAGTACGGCGCATACGGCAGCGCCATCCCCGCCTCCGCCGCCGCGCCGATCAGCTCCTTCAGCGTCGCCCCTCCCTCCACCGTCATCTCCAAATGCATCGGATCCGCCGACACGATCCGATTCAGATACTGCGTACTTACGATCAGCCCATTATCGTCGTCGCCGTCTCCCGGGCATACCAGCTTGGGAATGCTGTGGGAGTACCGCGTCGCGACGCGCATCTTCCGCCCGGCGGCGGTGGCGTTGGCCACCGCTGCGATCAGCTCCTGCTCGCTGGCCGGATACGCGGCGGCGCCCGCGCGGCAGGTCGACCGGTCGGGGAACGTGCCGTAAGAGTTCGTCACGGTGCATCCCGAGGCCGACGTGCACGTCACCGGATTCGGCGGGGGGCTCGGAGTCGTGAAGGGGATTATAAAGATGAGGAGGAGAAAGAGGACCAGAGGGGGAACGGTGACTGTTGGCGGTAGTTTGCGCATGCTGTTGGTGTTAGCTAGTATATAGTGAGAGCTTTTTGAGTTTTGCGGGGTTTGATCACTCACTTGTTCGAAGTAGTGTGAGATTGTGGAGGAGCCATTTCTCTTTAATTTATAAGATGGTGCTGCGTCGGCGTTGAGTGGGTGTATTGTGGGTTTTAGTGCGGTTTACAGCTCATTGGTGGCAACAATGGTGGGACGGCTCCACTCGTTCCCAACGAGGAAGTTTACTTTCACATATTTGCAGAACATCAATAATAATAAGCTAGTTATATTTTTTTTTTTTTACTAAAAATGTATAATAAAAATAAAAATATTTTGTTTATAATCATAATGTGATAAATTAATCTAAAAAATTTATTTGATTAGTTAGAGACGTCACATCACCAATATAATTCGTGTATTCTAAAATTTTTTATTCCCAACAGACTGTGTGTTCAATAGTAAGTGTTACGCGAGCTACGGTGTGGGCAAAGTCTTTCCCGCTATTGACTTATTTTTAGAATCACTAAAATAAAAACGGTATATAGCTATACTTTTAAATATCGGCACATGTCAAAAAAAAATATTGTTAGATAAATTATCGATACTTTTTAAAAGTGTTGCTATATGTGGGCTCGCTATAGATAGGGCCGCCTTTATATTTAGCACTCACTCTTTCATGGCGGAGTGATACGTGGTGATCGTAATCCTTTATGGTCCCTGTAAGATCCTCGTGGCCAAACTCTAGCTGCCGGAACCCTATCTCGTCGACTACGGGGCAAATTAAGGAGAAGGGGATCAGATGGTAATCAATTTTTTTTTCTTTTTTATTTGTAATCGGACTGAGTGGGCTGGGTGCGGTTGGTTGAATAAAAAAAACTTTTTATTTTTGATTGGATTGGGCTTTATATTTAGACCTTAATAAATTTTTTAAAAAATTTTTGGCATAAATGGGACACTTATATAAAAGTGTCCCAAAAATACGTCCCTATAACCTAATTCTGTTATAGTGAATTAACTGCATACAACTTTTTGTAAATATATCGAATGGCAAATATATGTTTACAAAGTTTAACTTTTCATTTTTATTTATACAAAAGTTCAGTGATATTCATATTTGTCTCTCTACTTAATTTGTTACTGTTAGAACAATGTTTATATTTTAACAACAAAAAAGTGATGTGACATTTTTGCCCTTACAAATATATTTCTCCAAAAATCTCAACTTCTAGAATTATACAAAAATATCCTCCCAAAGAAGTATTTTATCTAATAATATAAGACCGATAAAAAAGATCAATTTAACTCATTCACTAATTAAGGTTAAATATTTTACTGATGATTAAGTATATTTTTTTAACGGATCTTAATAGCAGGGCTATATTTGAAAATATTATGACTTTTACATTAATAAATATAAAAAGTTGAATATTATTATAAAAATATATTTGCTATTCGACATATTTACAGAGAACTATATGCAATTAACCCTATTTTTTAAGGTGCGACACTAAAGTTGACCATTCATATTGTTACATTGATGAGGGTTTTTAGATATATTATAAGTTTGGAAAATTATTTCTACGTCAACAACTTGCTAAAAATTAAAAAACTAAAATCGAATAATTCTCTAATAAGACTGCTTTTGTTTGTAGAACAATATTTAAAGGAAAAAAAAATATTCTTGAGATAACCTATAATTTTAAGAAACAAAGAAATAAAAAGAAATTTGTGTTTGGTTTGATATTTTCTTATTCACTAATATAACCAAAATTTTATTTGGTAATTCTATTAAGAATAATGAAAAATAGTAGAAAAGGTTGATTAAATATTTTTTAAATGTCAAGATTGATCTTGTCTCTACATCTCATACATAGAATATTTAATATACGTATAATAACACATATAAAAAATAATATATTTCATATTTTAAATGTCGAGATTGATCTTGTCACTACATCTCATATATAGAATATCTAATATACGTATAATAACACACACACACACACACACACACACACACACACACACACACATATATATATATATATATATATATATATATATTGGCAATTATGGCGCCTCCTGTGCCCTCCTTGCCCCCCCTCCTTGTCCCCTCCCCTGCTCCTCTTCCTCTCGAGGCGAGCGTCCTTTCCTGTCTACTTCATCAGCCCCTCCCCAACCTTCCACCTATCCTGTCCCCAAAAGGGTGTCAGCACCTCCCCAGCCTTCTACCCACCCTGTTCCAAAAAGGGTGTCACGTGTTCGTCAGGACGTCTCGTTTAAGGACGCCATCTTGACCCCACCACCCTGCCGCGTTTCCTCCCTCCCCCCCTTACGAGCTCGTCGTCCAATCTCCTCTCTACCCCCCCTCCCCCGCAAATATCTCCTCAACCCTTCTCTCAAGGGGCGATGCTTCCGATGCTTCGAGCGGAGGCACCGGGCCGCTCTCTGTAGACAGCTGAGGCGCTGTCTCCTCTGCATGAGGATTGGTCAACCGGCATCTCACTGCAGGTATTCCTAGCCCTCCTCGTAGACACATAGAGTCGGGCCTCTCCTCTGGGCGACCGATTTCCTCCGCGGTGTTCCTCCCTTCACGCCCCCCTCCCCTCTCGGTCTCCCCTCGCTCTCGGGATGCATAGCATTGGCAAAAGCCCTAGGTCCAGGTGGTGGACCGGCTGTTGGCAACGTCAAGGAGGTCCTTTCTAAAGGTCTTATGCAAGGTTCGGGGGGTCCAGCAGAGAGTTCTTGGTGGCCAATTTCGATGCCCATTTTCTGGTGGTGTTCTTCCCCAACTGGGTTGCCAGAGAATCAGCCATCAGCAGAAGCCCTCTCATATTAGAAGGTTTGGATTTTAAACTCTCTAACTAGACTGAAGTGGCTGAGTTGGACAGGGGGCACCTTCGCCACATGGTTTGGGTTCGGCTCCACCACTGGCCAATTCTATGTTGGAACGAGGAGGATGTTAAGGCCACCGTCAGTGGATTTGGAGAACTTTGGGAAATTGACCCCCTTAGCGAAAGGAGAGTCGATGTCTCTTTTTTTCGGTTCAACGTTCGCTGTCAGGACGTTCACTCTATCCCGGAGGTTCTCAATCTTATGGTGAACGACAGGAGATTCCGAATCCCCGTCGAAATCGAGTCGTGGGAAGATGCTAACCCCATACTGTTGAGTGAAGATTTGGATAAAAGATTGGGACTAGAGTCGTCTGACGCTCAAGACCGCTTCATCAGGCTAACCGGCTTCAACTCGATCCCCGCTCAGGGATCCCAGGATTGGCCCCGCGACTCACGGGACGGTGCTCGTTCCGTTCTTCACCGGCACAGATCGACGTTCTTCTACACCAGTGGGGTTTATCGGCCGGTTGCACCGGCTGCCGTTGGTAATTCAATTTCGAATTCATCGGAGTTGCCCCCTCGGTTCACGCGCTCTGCGCCGACCCCCCTACTGATAGTAACTAGACAGCTTGGAAAACCCTGGACGATTCTCTGATCGTACCTCCTACCTCGAGATGCACACCTGGTCAAACCCAGGTCGTTCCTCAGCAATCTCTGGGTCCTGGATCATGTGAGCCCTTGACCGGCCCTTCCGCCTCTGCGAGCAAGCCGCCCTCTCCGGGGAGCCCATCCAACTCCACGGGCCACCCACCTCCACGTCCAGACCGCCCTCACCTGGGGGCCCATCCAACTCCGGGGGCCTACCCACCTCCACGTCTAGGCCGCCCTCTTCTGGGGGCCTTTTTACCTCAGAGGGCAGGCCGCCCTCAACAGGGGGGACTTCTTTTGCTGAAGCTTCTCCGCTGGGCCCAGCTCTTGGAGTTGTGGGCTTAGCGGATGCTGAGCCTGATGGGCCTCGCAATCGCCTGAACCCTGGGACCTTTTAATCTGGCGTCTCTCCTCTGGCAGGCGCGGCCCGATGGGCTATGTTTGGGTCGGGCTTTGGGTATTAAAAACTTAACTTTGGGTTCGGGCCGGGCTTCAAAATTTAGGCCCGAAAAAATTTTGGGCCTATTTGGGCATGTCCAAGCCCGGCCCGAGCCCGACCCAAAAGCCCGATATATTAATTATTTAAATAAAATATTTAATTATATATATAATATTTATTTATAAAAAGAATAAATTATATAATATATCATATATAGTATATAGTGTTATTAATGGTATATACTTATATATATATATGAGGATATATTATATATTAACAAAATATTTAGTTTCATATTAGGATATATTAAATAGTATTATTATATATAATTAATTAATTATACATATCTATGAGTAAATATATGGTACATATTATTATACAAATAAAAGTATTTATGTATTATATGATAAATGTATAAAATGGGCCTTCACAAAGCCCGATGGGTATTGGGCATTAGGCTTGGGCTTGGGCCGGGCCTTAATTTTTAAACAAAATTAGGTAAAAGCTCGACCCGAAGCCCAACATTTCTTTTTGGGCCGGGCTTGGGCATAGTATTACCCGACCCAAGCCCGGCCCAGTTCCACCCCTAAGGCCCGGGCCCAGTTCCACCCCTAGGCATCTATCAAGCTTGGTTCCTTTAGACGTAGCCTTCGTCTTGCGTCGAAAAATATGGGCATTAAGAAAGACTCTCTCCAACGAGCTCAGGATATCATGTGTTCTAAGCTTAAATCTTTGAAAACCTCTTATAGCTCCCCGCGCTCTTCTGCCACGATGCCAGCTCAACCCTCCCCTCTTGCTCCGTCTTCTGTTGTCCTTCTAATGGAGGCTCCTAATGTGCTTGTAGCCAACGAGGAGGTCACCCCGGTACCTCCTGAGGCTCCACTGCCAGTTGATACGGTTTCCACACTTCCGAGGGACACGGCCCTCTCCCTTACCGAACAGGAGATACTGAAGATTTTAACTTCCTGCGGTATCTCTAACAGAGAGATGGGGCCTCTTAGGGAGCCTGTTTCAGCACCGCTTGAAGCCGAGAGGGTTGTTCCGGAGGGGGATTAAGCCTAGGCTTCTCCCCTGTGTTGTGTGCTTCTGTTTTCTTTATGGCTACAAATAGAGTTTTTCGCTTTCTATCGTGGAATGTTCGAGGCCTGAACGATCAGGCCAAAAGTATCGTTGTACGCTCTTTTATTCATTTTAAATCAACTGTTTTCCACACGGAAATCTTTTCTTTTAAAAACTCGCTACCACGAGGGGTAGAAAACTATTTTCGTTTCATAGAAATTCTAACTCCATTATTACATTCATAAAACCAGATGAATTCAAAGTAAAAGCAACCGAACCAAATAAACTGTCTAAGTCATTTATTTAAAGAAGCTATGATAGAGGATTAACCAACAACGGAATGGTGGCTCTATCGATCACTAGGCGTGCTCCTCACGAACCGTCCCACTAGGACCAGCAACGTCACCTGTAATGGGGGTGGGGGGTGAGAACATATAAATATGTCTCCCCTCCCAATGGGTACCGCAAGCCGACGAGGGCGAGGGGTACTCACCAGTCAAGGAGGATAAACAACAATATGGGTAAGTGAAATACAGTAGCAACGATAATAAATGAATCGAATATATAAATGCACAGCTACCGCTACTGTATGAATGCATCAATGGATGACAAGTCCAAAAATACCCAATCTGAATCCTGTGCTCTATTGGCCCGCACTGCAAACCTCAAGCCAGTGCCCTATCGGTCTGCACCGCAAACCTCAGGCCCATGCCACTGCCACTCTACCTGCATATAACCCAGCCTAGGCCGCTGGGCTCACGGGTTGGTACACCCAACCACTTTTTCGGAAAAGAACATCCTCTTGTGGTGGATCAGACCGCTGGTGTTCGTGATATGTATACGAGTCTCGTGCGATTAATGTTGATATGCTCAATAACCAACCGTCGGCAACTAGCCGACAATCCTGCCCCTCGGGGCACACCGACCAATAGGTTAACAACCGTAAGGAAACACATGTACCGACCACTCAGGTCAACTAGGATGGAACAACTCAACATCCTCCTAAAGGTATGCAAGTACTGATCAATAGGTCAACAAAAGTATATACGCAAGAATCGACTAATAAGTCACAAGAGTGTATCATTGTAATCCATAACTCGCCGTCAGCCACTAGCCGACAGTCCTACCCCTCAGAGTACACCGACAATATATGTCATCAAATTGTCCAACCGACCAAGTAAGTCACGATAACAATGTAATAAGCCGACCGAATAGGTCACAGATACGAGATACGGAACCGACTAACCAGGTCACAGATATCACAAATAATCACGAGACCACTCTACTCTAAACATGATTTAGGATATGCAAAACAGCTAAGTAGAGCAACAAGGAAACATAGTATAGGTGCTAGGCTCAACATATAATATATGCATGTATAGTAATAACGGGAGAACAAGGGTAAAAAGATATCACGAAGCGTGCACCACTGTACCGACTTCAGATCAAAGTACCCACCTGTACAAATACGGTACTGGCCTTCCGACTGCGGAGGAAGTAACAACAGGACCTACGAAGGGTCCACCAGGTTAGAATCTAACCCACGAACATAAAACACTAAGTCACAAACCCCCCAATAAACCTACGGGAATCGGTTGCCTAAAACTGATTGCCGTAACTCGCCGGAAGTCCCGTAAATCGCACCGGGACTCCGTCGGGACCCACGAACTGTCCCGAAACTCACCGACTCGTGCTTCGAGTCACCCGCTGCCTCTAAACACAATTATTTGTGCGACATGCAGCAAACACACCGCCTCACATCGAACCGATTATCGTCAGATAATCGTTCCGATCCGGGTTCCCAGAAGTGTCCAATACGACACCGGAACCCACCGTCGCTCACCTGTCATTTTCGAACTCTCGAAATGATGCGTGTGACCAGCCAACAAGGCTCAGTGACAAAAGATCTACCAAGAGGCACCGCCAGAAGAATTCCGAACCGAAAACGCGTTCCATCGGCGGATTTTGCCGACAAACGCACAGGAAATCCATTTTCGATCACCGAAAAGGCCTGGGGCCTTGGACAATCAGTCCAGAGGTCACCCACTACCTGCACACGCGGCCAATAGCGACCACAAAATGCATAATTGCATTCCCGATTGCATAAAATCACATTATTTTATGTGATTTTTGGGCTTTTATGGCCCGACAGCGCAAACCGAGGATCTTTCAGCCAAGCCGAGACGCCCGCTGACAGGTCTCGGTGTGCCGGAGGCTGTGCTCACGCTTCAGAGCACTGCCGGTCACTGTGGCGAGCGCGCGAGCAACGCGAACATCAGCGAAACAACGCGCACAACATTTAGACTGCGCCTATCACGCAAACCGGGGCATCGCAGACCCCAACGGAGGTAAGCATGATGTTCAGCATGAAGCAGGGATCATCATGCTCACTTCCAAACTTATCGAGGTGCCATCGGATCGCCGGAAAGGTGACCGAAAGCCCAAGCAGTGCACAGAAAAGCTGTTAAAAACTCACCGGAGCAGGTTGGATCCCGAGGGTTACCTGCGGCGGCCGGACGGCGAGAGGTCCGACAGGGAGAGGTCGCGGCCTGTCAAAAAGGGGTCGGGCACGTGTTGGTCGGCGGCAGGAGGCGGCCGGAGGCGCGGTGGAGATCCATGAGCTCGCACGGCTCAGCTCAGGTTCAAGGAGTCTGCGGCAGCCAAGCGGCGGCCGGAGGAGCACAGGGCGACGGCGATAAGTCGCCAGAGGCCAACGGAGGGTGGCGCTCCCGACGGTGGGCGGCAGCGGCGCTCGGGAACAATGCGAGCCCAATCTCGGCCCGCATGAGTTCTGGACGGCCGTAGGGAGCTCTGGCGGCAGCCAGCGGCGCTCCGGGACGACGGGACGGTGAGCGGAGGGTTGCCAGTGGTCGTCGGAGAGCAACACGACCGATCAAAGGCAGAGGCGGCATGTGGGGTCCAGGGTAACACGGCTCAGCCAGCCTTAGGTCTGGGCGGCCGAAACTAACCCTAGTGGCACCGGCAGCGCACAGGAACGGCGGGGCCGGCGGGGACGGCGCCGGGGAAGGGTCTCGTCCAGGGGATGAAGGCTCGACCAGTGTGGGTGGCTTCTCGTGGTTGCCAGCAGAGATGGTGGAGAAAAGTGGAGAGAGGAGTTGAAAGGGAGGTCGGGGTGGCTTCTCCGGCTACCGGGGGTGCTCGCCAGCGGCCGGGGTGTGTGCACGAGTAGGGTGGAGGGCTGCTGCGATGGCTAGGGCTTAGCTCAGCTGGGGAAGGAGTCCAGGAGCTAGGGTTTCTTCATGAAACCCTAGTTGCAACTATATATATATATTATATACAATTGCAAAAAGGTTCCCCATCTCTAAATACTTTCAGCTCAGTCCTCACCAGTATGTGTATGTCGCACACAAGCCCCTCGACGTTGGAAATCACGCAAAACGGCGCATAAAATATTGGGTTTTTCTCAAATTTTCTGTTTTGCCGATTTCGACCCCTCAACAAACATTTTGCGTTTTCCGAAGACCCGTCCGTCGGATTTTCGATCGGATCACGCCAGCACGTTCAGCACGACTGGGGCATCGAATCTACCATTTCGTTTCGTCCGATTTGGTTGCCGATTTGTGACAAAACCAACCCTCTCCAATCTTCAAAAACCACACCTATACATATAAATCTAATAAAACTCTTTTTCTTGAAAACCGTGAATCAGAACCCAAATTCGATAGTGCCATTGGGTCCAGAATAGTTGAACCGTCAAGATATTGGATCACTATGAACGGAGTCCAATACACACCAAAAGCCTTCTCCACTCATTGGCTTCTCCGAAAAATCAGAGTTACTATTCACTTTAAGTAATTAGTACAGGACACATAACTTCTTCATGCTAACTCGTTTTCTCCTGAAACTTGACGACTGCTTATGTAATTACATTACACACAAAATCATCGTCAACAGAAGGTTTAGCTATACTGTCAAAACCACGGATATTACACTATCGCTTCGTATACAAGAAAATTTTCTATGTATACGACGGGTTTGTTAGCGTGCCCGGAGAAACGTGTAATCCGGAGCATGCCAGTAAATTTATAAAAATAATAATAATATAATAGAATAGTAGCACTAGTAATTGTTGAAGTATTGATTATAATAATCATAACTATAATAAGATATTAAAAATAATATTGTAATTATATTATTATAAAGTACTTTAATAATGTTAGATAACATGCATACTTCAATAGTAATATATAAAAGTACTACAAAATAATATAAATAAATACTTGAAGGCAATTTATTTTAAAATATTATAGATTTAATATATTTATTACATTACATAAAATTTTTATTTTATATTGTAAGATAATATATAGTATAAATTTATAAAAATAATAATAATATAATAGTAGCACTAGTAATTATTGCAGTATTAATTATAATAATCATAATGATAATAAGATATTTAATACTATATGATTATTATAAAATTATTATTATTACTATTATGTTATTATTATAAGATATTTTAATATTATATGATTATTTAAAATTATTAACATGTTTTTATTTTATTTTAACTTCAATTAATAAGCTAAGTATAGTATGAGAATAGCTCTAATCCTCTTAAACTATGGAGTAATTGTTCTCAAATTATTCTAGAATTGCCCAGAATAATAGTATTTTTGAACGGCATAGCTATTCTCACCATTTTAATGCATTGTTTGGTAAAACAGCTGAAATAATTTTCTTTGTCCCTGGTTTATTCCAAAATTTGACAGAGCCTATAGTATCATATAAATCTTAAATTCCTGATCGAACATCTAGAACTTATTCTAAATAATTGACTAAATTATCTAGCAAAAAATCAATTAATTTAAATTATATAAAGGAAAAAAATAATAAAAGTTGTTGAAATTGTCGATTTTGGTGAAATCATAAAAACAAATACATCGTAATTAAGTCATTGAAATCTACACATCACAATATTATTTATGAAAATAAATAAAAATATTTTTATATTGTACTTTTTTTTATGGTGGGCAGCACACTCTCCTTGCAATTTCAAACAGAACCTAAAAAGTTTATAGTTATCCCAAATTGATTTTAAAAGATTGGAATGCGAAACCATATTCAAAGAGGACTCGATTGAGTCATCTTTTATTTATTTGAGTTAATTTTTGTTATTAGGTTTTATTGAGTTGTTTAAGTTTGAGAGTTTTTCTAATTTTGAAAATTATTTTTTTTATTAATTTGTTTTACAGTTTTTTTTTTTAATCTTTAGGATTTTCTATGTGGATTAAATCCTAAAATTGGGGATATGATGAATTTTTCTAGCTATGTTCAAATTAGAAAAGATCTCTAAAATCACAAAATTCGTTTTAAATTAGAATTATATTTTGAAAGATGTAAATATAGTTCATAATTGTAATTTAAGAGATGTGTTATGGTGAAATAAAATTTAAAATTTGTATTTTAACTGCAGTCATGATATCTTCTTCTTCCTTTTGCCGTGCGTGCTGGCAAAAGTCATGGTATCTTCTTCTTCCTCTTTTATTATCTACTGGCAAAAATCTCTCTTAAAAATCTTTTTTCCCTTTTCTTCATCACTTTTTTTTTTCTTTTATTTCTAGCTTCTTTTTCGTTTAATCCTTATTCTCTCAAATTTTCAAAATTACTCTGAAATTTTTGAAAACTTTCAAAATTTAGTTTTCTTTGAATTTTCAGTTCATCACTAGTAAGATAGATTAGAATTTTTTTAATTTGTTTTGCATTAGTATTGATATCCAAGCAAAAATTGGGGGAGAAATAATTTTGAAATCGATCGTTACTTAAAATTTTCGATCATGGATTTTATTTCTCTTCCTTCTTCATTTCATATTGCTATGAGATTTGATGCTATTTTCCGTCTAGAATAAATTTGTCAACAATTTTCTCACAATCTTCTTTTAAAAAAGGCTGTAGAAAAATTAGATCTTAAATTAGATCTTTTTCCGTGCATGGTTTAGAAAGGAATGGAGAGAAAATAGGCTAACTAATATTGCGCAAATTTTTTGAGAATTTAAATGAATATATGCTATATTTACAAACACCTATGAACTTATTACCAACTCACAATATTGAATGAACAGATTTTTCGCTTAATATTATTATAATTTGCGATGAACATGCATCAATGATGTATAGCCACCTAACAAAGTTTGTAACAAGTTTGTATGAAATTTGTAAAAGAGATTGTATGTGAGGACTGAAAATTTTGCCGTATAGCTAAACTTTCTGTCGACGATATTTTTATGTGTATTTTAAATCACTAATCAAGTGTTCGTAAAAAATGAGTTAAATTGAAGCTGTTACACAGTTTTCTTTGCTCACTTAAAGTGAATAGTAACCTGTGTTTCCGAGAGAGACCATTAATTGAGTGTAGATAGCTTCTGTCACATATCGGACTCCGTTTCAGGTGATCCAATAACTCATTTTTTATGGTCTGACTATGTCAGAGCCAACGACGTTGACGAATTTATGGTTTAATGCACGGTTTTTCAGAAAATCTACTTTTATCGCACATTGGCTTTTTTGAGAAAATCTACTCGAGGTTTTTGAGAAAATCTATTCGAGGTTTTGCTTTTTAAAATTTTTCGGTCCTTCGTTTTGCATAAAAATTCATGGGTTGGTGCCATTGGGCTTTTTATTTATAGTGGTGAGTTTTCAGTATAAAACTCTAACATTGGAGGGCTAAATTGCAATTTTTGCAATTTGTGAAAATAGAGCACTTTGCAAAGAGGCTATCATTTTTTGTGAGTAATTTCACAGTTTTGGTGAGTGGGAGGTTCTACATGAAAGTAGACTTAGAGAGGATGTTAAGTCCCAAATTATATGATATTCGAATTTACCTGTGCAAAATGGCATTGAGATGAAAAGTTTCGTGATCGAGAGACTTTTCGGACTGAAACGCGATATTTTGGGTATCAAAGTGTAGTGTCCCTGGTGTTCTGCAGCCCGTGTATTTCAGCATCTGAGGCTTGTCGACAAATCTGGAGAGTGTCGAGACAAGTCGAAGTCGTTTTGGGCAAATTGGATGCAAAACGGACTCAGTGCGATGCGAGAGCAGAGTTTTGACATTGGAATCTGTAAAGTACAAGATTTCAGTGTTGAGTACCGATACCAGGGAGAGGAGTACTGGTACCCCAGTGGAATTTCATAACTGATGCTCTCGGGTTGCGCCAATCTGATGCCAAGTACCGGTACTGCATCGGGCGAATACCGGTACCCAGTGTGCGAAGTTGCGTGCTGAAGACCCGAGTACCAATATTCAAATTGAGTACCGGTACTCCAGCTGGATTTTTGAGTAGGTAAAGGGTAATTTGGCCTTTTGATATATCGATAACCCCAATCTTATCCTCTACCTCTATATATTTGTAGAGAGCATTGAGAAGGGGATTTGTTCGCCACTCCTTCTCTTTCTCTAGTTTTTGGTCGAGCTCGTGGTGGAGGTTGCGGCTCAAGCCCGGGAAGTTGTCAACGTTGATCCGGAGGGCCGTTCGAGCGCGTGGGCATCGCGGTTGCGCTGTTGGAGGCCAGGCGAGCGCGTGGTTTCCTCTCCTTTCGACTTCTCGCCATAGTTGGACGAGCTTGTTGACGTGGGTTAATGTTTACCGAAATCGTCGGAATTCCTCCTAAGTTCTAGCATCGTCGACATGTTTCATTGGTTTTGTTTCCTTGCTAGTACTCGAATTCATGAACTAGATCATAAAATCTGAATTTGGCGTTAAGCTAGTATTATATTCATGTTGGATTTGGAATTGACTTAGGAGAAAACATATAGATCATACATTGCCATTTTTTGAAAATTACCAGATTTAGCTTTAGGAGCTGATATTAACCTGTATCACTGCTGTTTGTGCACTGGGGATACCCAGATCAGTATAGGATGAGTTTACGCTCGTGCTGGATGTCGAGCTTATTTTATAGTTTTATGTAAACTGTTTCGGACTGTCGGGTGCTGTCGCGATTGACGGTGGACCCAGATTTTCGTGTTTTGCCTCAGATTGTGCCAAGGGCATGTGAACTTTAGTTGTTAGACCAGTTAGACCTATTTGCATTCACTATAGCCTGTGAGATCCTGATTGAGTTCGACAGAGACACGCTTGCATACTCGGTTGGATCGCGCCCACAAGTGCCTCTCTGGAGTTTGGCTACCTTGCTTTGCATTAATGTCGTAGTTGTCCGGTTTGGACTTTGCTGTCCACCGGCAGCCCTCGGGGTTGTGTTCGGTGTAGCTTTGACAAGCGAGACGGGTGTATTCACAGTCCCTAGTGAGATTGGGTCAGAGATCGCATTTCTTTTATCTACAGATAGTTAGTGTTGGTTAACGATACTATAGTGGCATATAGCTGTAGGGTTTTTCCAGCTTTCCTTACTATCTCTTACGCACTTTTTTATAGACTTAGTGGGTGAGCCGTTGAGGTCGGTGACGGTACCCACTGAGGACTACTCTATTTTGCATTAGTTTTCACACCCAGTTGTTGACCCCTTTTTGCAGAGCCTCCGACTACGGCTACTGCTGTTGCTGATTCCGACCGTGGGAAGGGAGTTGCAAGCTAGATCCATACCAGTCGTGTCGCCGTACTAGAGACGGACCCTTCACGGGTAGTTTTGAGGTGTTTTGGTTCATGTACATACTTATATTGGTTTATTCTCGCTGGAGCGAGGGTTGGTTGTACCTCGGAGACTTAGTATGTATAGTGAACTTGATGTTTTATCTATATATTCTATTCTGTTTGGCAGCTCTTTATCTTGTGGTTGTAGCTTGGTTTTGTTTACAGGTACAGCTATCGCTTCGTATACAGGAGAAATTTCTTTGTATACGGCGGGTCTGTTACCGTACCCGAAAAAATGTGGTAATCCGGAGCGTGACAAATTAAGTTGGTATCAGAGCTTAGCATTAGGTCGTTGGGATATAGGAAACCTTAAGCTTGGCAAACCTTAGAAAGGCAAGACGTGAGAGGCGTAATTTATCACGAAAGTCAGCAATTGAATTATTTTAACTCCTCCTAAAGTGGAGTGAGTGACTAAAGGAGTGTCTATTTCGACCAAGAAAATTATGTCGGCTGCAGACGATAATTTTGAGGAGAAATAGGGGCGGCCTTCCACACTTTCGCTTGATTGGGTCGGGAGTTTATTGTGATTTGTATTTGACCTTTGTTTTGATTTCAGGTAGCCATGTATCTACGCTGAGGTCAACCACCGATGCGGGATCGTGCTGCACCATCCGAGATGCCTGAGCAGGCAGGGTTGAGTACACCCCCCAATATCAGAGAGCAGTTGGCTGCCCTGACTGAGGCGACCAGGCAGCAGGGGGCACTATTACAGAGGATGTGCGAGACGTTTACTCAGTCGCCGAGCAAAGCACCTAGAGCATCAGAGCAGTCAGCTCCACCACTGACTATTCCTGTGGCCGCACCAGCCACAATTGTACCCCCACCAATGACAGCTCCTACGACGCCAGTTACATTCTCTGGAGAGGTGTCGTAGATGTCCGAGGTTGAGCAGAAGCGAATTACAGAGAGGCTCGCTTGTTTTCGTCGATTTGATCCGCCATGCTTTGATGGCAGTTGCACGGAACCCTAGGTTGTAGAGGGCTCGGTGAGTGTGATGGAGAAGTTATTTGAGAACTTGTTTATACCAGAGCAGGAGCAGGTACATCTGGGAGTGCACTGTTTGGCAGGCGATGCACACTCCTGGTGGAGGAGGATGAGGCAAACTCGAGGGCTGGTGGTGCTACAGATGAAGTGAGACGAGTTTTGTGGATTGCTGTACGGGGCCTATTTCTCAAACAGCATGAAAAAAAAAAAAACTCGAGAAGGACCTGAAGAAGCTACAGCAGGGGGAGCAATCAGTTCAGGAATACACTCGTGAGTTTACTCGGCTTCTGAACTGTGTACCGTTTGTAGCCAGAGATGAGGCCCACAAGGTGTATCTGTATAAGGGGGGCTTGAGGCTAGAGATCTTTCGGTTGGTGCGGGAGCAGAGGTTGAAGACCTTGGACGCGTCGATTGAGCAGGCATTGTGGGTTGAGAAATGAGATGTATTTGTCCGTGAGCGGGCTCAGGTGCCGGGGCAGAGTCAAGATAGGAAGAGCCCGGTTCCAGATGATGGAGGGCAGTCGAGCAGCAGGCATCCGCCGAGGCCTCCACGATCACGCTCTCAGGGTCGTGGGTCTTCGAGGCGACAGTGCTCTGGGGAACCTAGCTTGTCAACAGAGACAGTCACAGGGGACTCCGCAATGTGTAATTTGTGGAGGACCGCATTGGCCTAGGACGTGTGACCAGCAAGAAGGCCGATGTTTTAGTTGTGGACAGCTCGGACATATGAGCCTTTTTTCTCTCCTTTTCTTTCTCTCTCTCTCACACTCTCTCTCAACCCCGGTTCCCTTTTGTTGGTGGTCGTGGCCGCAGCTGCCGTCGCCGCCGCTGCCATCGAGTGTGGGGCCTCCGACGATCCCTCGCCTAGTGACCCCTATTGACCTCGAACGTCGCCGTGGTCGCTGCCCCTTCATTGTGTAGGATCGGTCAGAGGGAGGCTGCGTTCCCTTGAGCCGCCACCGTCATCGCCACTGTGTCACGAGTCTAATGACTTTTTGTCGAAAAGCCCGTGCGACGCTCGTCTGTCACCTGCACAAACGAGCCAGCCAAACCGTCCTGAGGCACAACTTCGCAAATTGGCAACAACTGAGAATTGAGAGCAAGCACGTAAAGGAATCCTGCAAATTGGCACAAACAACGAGTATTTTATTGATAATGAAAAGTTGGACTACAAGTGAAAGGCACACGACTCGACTTGGTCGGGCATGGCCGGTGAGGGCAAAATGATCACCAAGACACTACGCATTTAGCGAAGCGGGCTCACTTAATACGTCTCACCCAACCTTCCCGTACTACCCCATATTGGCATCCACCCATTTGGCACCCCGGGGGTACAAAGGTGCTCACCGAGGGGTACGTTTTCCCCGCTCCGCACACCTATGGGAAAATAGACCGCCGACCCATGTCCGACACGCGTCCGGCTCAATCCGTCGCATGAGCGACCATCGTTAGCGAAATACCTATGTCCCTTAGACACGTAGCACAAGTGAACCTGCGGGTAGCCAACCGGATGCCAATATACAAGCAATGCCCATCCCAAACAAGAAAAATCCTATGTCGGCGTCGTGCCCAACACAGCATTTACAGACTCTTTACAAACTCAATATTATTGACAAAATCAGGGCCATTGATAACTAAAAAGGACCCTAACACCTGGTCGGCCCCGCCGCCTCCCCTCGACCCCAGGGGACCTCCACCGCCGCCCCAAGCCATCCCAACCACCGTCTTTGTCGGGGAAGGATCCATAGCCCGAGCCCAAACTCAAGTGGCCAAGCCTTCTCCCATCTCTGCCACTGCCACTTCTCGTCACCGACTAAAAAGAGTACCAGGCTTCCCTCGACTTTCACACCTGGCCTCTACCTCTGTGCGTGCTACCGCTTTCACACCTGGTCAGCTTGTTAGGAAGTCACTGGTATGAATCTCGGACCAGCGATGAGCCCTAGGTGGGTTTCGATGCCAAAAATGATGATTTTCGAAAACTCGGTTTGGTGGATTTTGGGAATTCCGCACCAGAATCATGCCAATTAGTGTGTGGCTATCCGGACCCCCAAAAGTGAGTATTTTTGGACAGCGAGGGTGGTCGTTTGAACCACAAAAAAGAGAGCTATTTCAGGTGCGATTTCGTAACGCGCTTGTTGCTGCTGTTTGGAGTGGTGTGGTAGCTTTATTAGCTGGTGTTAGGGTGAGGTGTGACACCTCTGGTCTCAGAAAGATGGCTGCGGGTGGCTCCGGTGCCGAAAGGGGCAGCCCGAAAGGCAAACCTATGATTTTCAAGATCACGACTTTTCGTTTTAACGCGCTATTTGTGCGGTTGCTCTAATGGCATTAAATTGATGTATTGGGACAGCGAACAAGGTAAGCTTTGTGTGGGACTTGTTTTAGAACGCCCTGTGTTTTGGGGTGACATTCCAACGAGTCGGTGTGACAATCGGGAGATTTTTTGGTGATCGAGGAACGGGATCTGAAAATCCGATTACTTGCCTATTGGTTTAACTTGAAACCATAGCTTTTGTAATTAGCGAGTTTGAGCTAATTATGTTTTTGGTGGGACTTTGCATAGGTCCGGACTGTGGCAAGAGACATCGACAGGTGTCAACAACTCAATTTTATTCTTCGGTAGAGATTGGTACTTCGATCCGAAGTCAGTAAAGTCGTGCCTGCCCGGTGATTTCTATACTTATTATCTCATTCCTTTTATTTGATGTTGGTTGAGCTTTCGCACACTATTTGATTTCATAGTTAGTCGCTCTACACTTACTCCTATTTCATATAGTCATGATCTAGTAGTAGACTGGTATTTCTTATGATTGAGTCATCTATAGTATGTTCATAGTAGATAATCTTGACATTAGTTGACTTTATAGTCGGTGACACTCGTAGTAGATTTGACGTTAGTTGACTTTATAGTCGGTGACACTCATAGTCATCTACTTTGTGTTTTGACATTAGTTAACCTTGTGATTAGTGATCCCTTAGTAGTACATTGTATCTTTTGACATTAGTTGACCTTCTAGTCGGTAGAACTTTTGTTTGGCATGATTATAGTAGACGATATGACATTAATTGACCTTGTGGTCGGTGACACTCGTATTCGTACATAACATGATTTGACATTAGTTGACCTTGTGGTTGGTGACATCTCTAGTGATCTATTTCATGACTTGACATTATAGACCTTATAGGTCAGTGACATGGTGACATTCCCTTCGAAAACAGTGGACCTAATTCGGTCAAACATTTATAGATTTCTCTATCGGCTAGTTGCCATTGTGGGCCATTGAGCATATTGCATCGATTGTCACAGCTCGTGAGCATCTTCACGTACACCAACAGTCTGATCCACCGCAAGAGGATGTTTTTTTTTCAAAAAAATGATAGCACTTCTTACCCGTGAGCTCTACAAAGTGCCTATTAGGGTTATATGCTAGGTGGGCGAGTAAGATGTGGTTTAGCCTGAGATATTTTGACCAATACGGTAGTGGTTTTGATTGTTGGTTTTATTCATCCAGTTGATGCATTGGTACATTCTATGGTTAGTTACAGTAGCAGATAGTTATATAGTAATTAAAAGTTGTAGTTCCTTCCCAGCCATTATTACTACTATTCTAGTATATATGTTGATTATGTCTATTTGTTGTTTTCTGCTCAGTAGCGGTATTTTCGCATTTATTATCTGTTATTATCTCATTGCTATTAACCTTACGATATCTATTTATTGCTATGATTATCTTTTTCTTTGCCGGTGAGTACGCCTCGCCTTCATCGGCTTGCAGTGCTGTCACGCCCCGGATTACTCATTTCTCCGGGCACGCCGACAAATCCGCCGTATACAAAGGAATTCTCCTGTATACGAAGCGATAGCTGTACCTGTAAACATACAATATTACAACTATTAGTATAGAGCTGCTAAAAGAATGCATATATAAAATCATCGGTTCAATACATACATAAAATCCTAGTACAAAAACACTCGCTCTAGCGAGGAGCAACATCAGTATATAAAGAACCAAAAACTATAACTACCTGTAGCCGGTACTCCTCTAGCTCTGCAACTCGTTATGAAGGGCTCTAACTCGGAACACCCTTTCCGCGATCAGAATCAGCAGTAGCAGCAGCCGCAACCGAAGGCTCTGCAAAAGATCCACAAGTTGGCGTGAGAACTACTACAAAAAGTAGTCCTCAGTGGGTACCGCTACCGACCTCAACGGCTCACCCACTAAGTCGACAGATGATATGCTCAACGATAGTAAAGAAACTGGAAACAATCTACAGCTATATGCCACTATACTATCATGATCCAGCACTAACTATCTGTAGAATAATGCAATCACTGTGAATACACCCGTCCCGCCTGTCGAAGCTATACAGCTACCTCCACGCTCAGCTATCCGTGGAGAGCAAGTCCAACCAGGACACAATGACACCAACGCAAACGCACAAAGCCCAAGTACGAAGTGGCACTCGTGGGCGCTACCCAACCGAGTATGTAAGCGTGTTTCTGCCGAGCTCAATTAGGCTCTCATAGGCTATAGTCAAGTAAATAGGGTCTAACTGGTCTAACACCCAAATTCACGTGCCATCGGCACAATCTAATGCAAAAACAGCAATCTGGATCCACCGTCAATCTCAAAGGCACCCGACAGTCCGGAACAGCCTAAACACTGCTGTAAAAATAAGCTCGGCATCTCAGCACGAGCGTAAATACATTCTACACTATCCTGGGTATCCACCGCCCACAAACTGCGGTGATACAAACAAAGTACGGCTCCTAGAGCTAAATCTGGTAGTTTAAGCAAATGACGGTGTAGAATCGATAATTTTCTCCTAAGTCCATGTCCAACATGTATAATTTAGCTAACATTCTCCGGATTTGGATAGGATTTGCTACAGTATTAGTGACTGGTCGACACAAGTGCGGACTAGAATGGGAGACATGTTTACATATTTTCAGCCCTCACCATTTTTTTCAGATGATGCAGACGGTGAGGGTTGGAACGGTGTGTGAGGACGATATTAGATAGCTGTGTTCCTAATTAGTCCTCATAGACCTCATATTCTAGTATTTGGATTAGCTTTTCTTATCTGTTGGATTAGTTTAGTTCATTACCTATTAATGTTCATATATCGATGAATAGATGTTGATAATTATCATCCTGGGATTATTGTTATTTAATAATCATTAGAATGTTTGTGTTGTATGGTTATATGTGTGCTTGACTATGTTTTGAGTTGTTACGCAGTGCATGTATAAGGGAGACTCTATCCGTCTATACAGGAGATTCTTTGTCCATGTGGCAGGTCTATGTGCGTTCACGTCGTGTTCTCAAAAGTGTTCAAAAAAAAATTACACATTTTTCGCTAGCTTTTCTAAAAAGGACTTTCAAAAGAACCCCGAAGCGTGACATTGTAACCATAATATTACTCAAATAATGTATATTGCCTATTTTCTTGCCAACTAAGACTTTTATAATTAGGGCAATTGCTTAATTATATGCTTTGATAAAATTTTCGACTATCATATTTACCCTTCTTAGAAGGCTAATAAAAAAACTATGCTTCTAATATTTCACTATTCTAAAAATATCCTTATAAAATGTTAATCTCTTTCAGATATACCCATATGTTAGATTAGTTAGATATATGCCTTAGAAGCCAATTAGGTTAACACATATATTCTTTCTAAGATATAATTTTGTATTTAATTTTAAAATATTATGAATAAATTTGATTTATTATTTTCATTCATATTGTATGCTACCAAGTTGTTTTCGATGATGCGGCTTCCAAATCGACGATCGGCTTCGTTAGGCTTGATCTACACTATTAAAAGTATTTGGAAACTAAATTTTATAATTTTTCGATATCATTTACCTATCAAACGAGTAGTCTAAAAATGAATGGCTGAAAATAAAAATCTTATAAAAAATGATGATAAAAGACTTAGATTTAAGATCAGAGGTACTGATCTTACTCTAAATAGTGAAAAGAATTTTCTATAAAAATTTCATCAAATTTGGATTGTTTTACACCGTTAAATTCACAAACGCATCACATCTACCATTAAAATTGTCAATTTTGAGACCTTTTGATCACTGACCAAATGATGTCGAAAAATTATAAAATTTAGTTTCCAAATATTTTTAATAGTATAGATTAAGTCTAACGGAGCCAATCGTCAATTTGGAAGCCGCATCATCAAAAACAACTTGGTAGTACGGAGGCCTCCGTGCTACCGATAGTATACCAGCCTAGCTCTCTCTCTCTCTCTCTCTATATATATATATATATATATAATATATATATATATATATATATAGAGAGAGAGAGGAGAGAGAGAGAGAGAGGAGAGAGAGAGAGAGAAGAGTGAGGCTACTCATGCTATCGGAAGCACGGAGCCTTCCGTGCTTCACCAGCTTATTTTCGATTTGTGACTTTCGAATCGTCGATCGCTCCGTTAAACTGATCTAGAGTTTTTGAAGTACCTAGAAAAAATAATTTTAATAATTTTACGATATCATTTGCCTAGTGACAAAGGGCTAAAATCAACGGCTAAAAGTAAAAATCTTAACAAATGTGGATAATAGACATTAAAATTTTAAATCAAAGATATTAATTTGTCTTAATAGTATAAAAATTTCTATCAAAATTTCACGTGATTTGGATATTTTTACACCGTTAAACGGCAAACTGCTCACTAACGACCATCTGAAATTTGTGATTTTGAGCACCATTCGATCACTAGGCAAATGATATCGAAAAATAATAAAATTTATTTTCTAGGTACTTCAAATACTCTAGATCAAGTTTAACGGAGCCGATCGACGATTCGAAAGTCGCAACATCGAAAACGAGCTGGAAGCACGGAAGGCTCCGTGCTTCCGATAGCATAGTAGCCTCACTATATATATATATATATATATATATAATTAGGCTGGAATACTATTAATAGTAAAATGCTCTTTTTGCTATCAAGTTTTTAACCCTTGGATGAAAAATTGTAGGGTCGGTATGATATTAGTCGGTTAGAATTGAATGGTCCCCCTAGGGTTGAGTGGTCCCCACTGGGTTATAATATTTAATCCAATGGTTAGAAATAATGAAAAGAGTTGATCCAAAGGCTAAAAAACTGGTAGCAACAATAGAATTTTGCTACTAATAGTAGCCCAGTCCAACTCTATATATATATATAGTGGGCCGGTATGCTTATGGAAACACGTAGCCCTCCGTGCTTTCAAGTTGTTTTCGATATTCGGACTTTCAAATCGACGATCGGCTCCGTTAGAGTTGATCTAGAGTATTTGAAGTACCTAGAAAATAAATTTTGTGATTTTTCGATATCATTTGCCTAGTGATCGAAGGGGCTCAAAATTAATAATTTTAATGGCTGTGGTGAGCCGGTTGCAAGTTTAACGATATAAAAATATTCAAATCTCATGAAATTTTGATAGAAAATTCTTTATATCATATAAAACAAGATCACTAACTTTGATCTTAAATTTTAATGTCATATCATCATATTTTGTAAGATTTTTATTTTCAGCCGTTGATTTTGAGCCACTTCGATCACTAGGCAAATGATATCGAAAAATCGGAAAAATTTTTTTCTAGATACTTTAAATACTCTAGATTAAGTCTAACGGAGCCGATCGTCGATTCGAAAGTCTGAACATCGAAAACAAAGTGGAAGTACGGAGCCCTCCGTGCTTCCATAAGCATCCTAGCCTCTCTCTCTCTCTCTCTCTCTCTCTCTCTCTCTCTCTCTATATATATATATATATATATATGGAGTTTGACTGGGCTACTATCGGTAGTAAACTGCTCGGTTTACTACCGATTTGTTTTTGATGATAGACCTTCCAAATCGACGATCGGCACTGTTGAACATGATCTAGACCATTTAAATTATCTAGAAATCAAATTTCATAATTTTTTGGCATCACTAACTGAACGATCAAAGGGTCACAAAATCTATAATTTTAATGGCCGATATGGTGCTATTGCTCGTTTAACGGTATAGAAAAGTTCAAATCAACAAAATTTTTGTTAAAAAATTCTTTAAACTATTTAAAATAAGATCTAGACTCTAGATCTTAAATATAAAAATTGTATCATCACTTTTTGAAGGATATTCATTTCCAGCCATTCACTTTTCTGTTCACTTGATGGACAAGAGAACAATATCGAAAATGTGTGAAATGTGATTTCCGGATAGTTTAAATAGGTTAGATCATGTTTAACGGTGCCGATCATCAATTTGGAAGCTCTATCATCGAAAACAAATCGGTAATAAACTGAGCCGTTTACTACCGATAGTATTCTAGCAAAACTATATATATATATATATATATATAGAGTAGGGCTAGAATACTTGTAAAAGTATCATGGGGGTGATACTTGTGTGTTTTTAGCCCTTGGATGGAGAGATGTGAGGTTGAGATGATGGTGGTAGGTGGTGGTAGGTGGAATAGTGTTTAATCCAAGAGCTATTAATTATCAAAAAGTAGGGCAGAGTAAGCTAGATTAAACTAGATTCTCTTAGGTGCTAGTTAGAAGGAAGAAGAGAGAAAAGAAAGCAAGGGCCCCGGAACCTCATACCTGTATCTTCTTCTGAGATCATCGGGAGAAGCTAACAGTAGGCAACATAAGCTAAACGTGGGATAGGTATAGGCTGCGTAGGTTTGGCACTGCGCTCCGCGTGATGTTGTCTTAATCCAATATCCCTGTATAAACCCTGTGAAAACACATTCACAGGATAAATACGGTTTTGATTTTTTTTTTAGATGATTACGGATTTATATTTCAAGTTAGGTTAGTTTTTATTTTCCAATGAGATGAGTTGCGTGGGATGGGTCGGGTAAGCCGGGCTAATGTTTGTCCTTTCTTTTTCTTTTCTTTTAATCTAATAGTAAAGAGAAAGAGAGGAGTGAGTTAGCTGACTTTAGGATCTGCTTTTAGGGAAGGAGAGCAGGAGGAGGCGGTGGCGTCGGTTGCTCCATCTCAAGGCCGCCGACGATTTACGAATTTATTTATAACTATTTAATCGTCGTGAAAAAATCCAATATCGCTGTGAGAAATTGACAGTGATATATGGATCGCTGGGGTATATATCGTCGTGAAAAATTTTCACAGCCATTAAATCGGTCGTCATGAAAAAAATTGGACATGACTATAAATTTTCACAGCGATATCTGGCAAAAACAACATCACCGCATCCGCACCCTCTTCGGCTCTATACACCCTGTAAATCTTCGTAACTCTGGTCCTGCTAGGTTCGTCCGTTCATTTTATTCGTTAAGCTAGACTAAGGCCAAGGACCTATACAACCGATAGGTCAAACATTCAAAGACGACGGGAGATTAAAGGTGTGAGAGGGAAACGAAAGAAAGAGTAGGGAGAGAAAAAGATAGAGTAAAAGAAATAAGGGAGAGAAGTGAAGAGATAGGAAAGAGAGAGAGAGAAAGAAAAAATGGAGAAAGTGAGAAAAGTAAAAGAGGGTAGAGAGAGGAGTGAAAATAAACACTGTGTTGGTTTTCTTATTATAAATGAGGTATTTTACAACGTTCTTTGTATAAATTTGGGGGTCGAAAATTAGAACATAGTTTGATTCGGATTGTCAATTCTATCTTGAAATTTCAGTTTTAGATTGAGAATCTTGCACAATTAAGATGTTGTTGGTTTTCTGGATGTATTCTTTTAGTATTTAAAAAAAAAAAATGTTAATAACAAATAACTCTAATGAACTGCAAAATCATTGTCTAAAAGTTTGAGACACTAAAGAATATATTTTGGAAAATTTATCACATCTAGTACAGATAACTTAACCTAAAACTAACATTCTATAATTAGTACATAGTTTAATTTTGAAACAAACCACGTACTCTACATGTTTGTGTGTTAAACATCCGACATGGAAGGAGAGTGTTATCCCGGGTAGTTGTTAGGGTGTTCTAATCCTCGTGAACCGGATGATTCTTAACACGAACAGAATTTAGTTTTAGGAATTAATTAGTGAACAAGATATATAGGTTACTGTAATTTTTTTGGATGTATGTTGAGTGGTCGAGATAGGCTACTGTAATTTTTTTTGTTGGATGTATGTTGAACGATCAAGATAAGCCACTGTAATCTTTTGGAATGTATAATTTTTTATATGTTTTAATCTAGAGACTAAAGAATACCTAGTTTTTATCATCAAACAAAAGGAAGGCAATTAATAATTTTGATTAACTACGGAAGTTGCTATCCACAACTTTAGAATATTAAAAACATTATATAAGAAATTTCCAGTATATAGCATAAATAGCTTAATCTAAAACTATGCTTCGATAATTAGTATTTTTTTAACCAGGAGAACCTACTACACATGGTTACGTGATGCATAAACATATTTACTACTACCATTCGTAAAACTAGAGTGTTTTCATGGATATATATATATCTCATCTCGATCTTATGAAAATGTTCATAGTGGTAGTATCACTATGAACTCACAAAATTCGGTAACCTANTATGCTCTCTCTCTCTCATGCGGTCCACGAGGTGAGGATGATTTCGTGGACCACATGCTCAAAGGCTCTAGAGCCGCAATTTCATACGTGAATTTTCATTCTCTACCGAGGGCAGAAAACAAAAACTCATTTTCTTTCTTCAGCAAATCTATAAATATAATTCAAAAATTTTTTGTACAGGCAACCAAACATCGGAAAAAAAAAAATTCAACCGAAAAAAAAAAAAGAAATTCAGAGTAGTTTTGCAGAAACCAAACACACCCTGTACGTTTACAGGAAAAATGAAAATATGTATGGATGATACCCCCTACTATCTATATACTGTACCTTGGTCACGATCAGAAATAACCATTTCACTCATCTATCATTACTCAAATCATTCAATTATAGTTCAGACATGGTTAAATATTATTTGCAAAAGAAGCCTTACTTTTTCAATTGATCCGAAACAAAATTGGAATTGGAATATACATTAAAGTTCAAAAATATAAAGTATTTTTATCATAAGTATATAAGCTAAATTGCAATTTGGAGATAATACAGGGCCCCTTTTTTGAATTTTTCATATAATAAAAATATAATAGGTCAAGTAGTCATTCTTCTTCTTCTTCTTTTCTGAAGTTAAGATGCCAACATCAAAATTTATCATAGTTCAAATCGTTATGTAATCAAGCAAAAGGCATAAACAAAACTAAAGATGCATTCAAACAAGCCACCAAGAGTCAACCAGATTTCAACAGGTTAAAAACGTATGAAACTCCCTCAACCATAAGACATTGAGATGGCGCCTCCACTTCAACTTTTTGATTATAACCTTCTTAACTTTTTAACTTTTTTTACACTAAATAATATCAATCCAATAAATCAAGAATTTATCAAATTCATCAATATATTTTTCTAATTAACAATTTATCTATCTTTTAGTAAACAAAACTATAACAATTAACAAGTAATTGTGGGAAGAATCATTAAATTATTAAATTAAAAAAAAAAAAAAAAACTTTCAACTAGAGCAGATAAAGTAACACATTCCCACAAAATAAAGATTACGGGCTCTCAACGTAGCTGAAGAAGAGGCCATTTCAAAGCAGCCCAGTTGAGAGTGCCACTTACATTTTTCACCTTAATAGAATCAACCTAAAGTCAGATTTTACCCAGCTAACTTTAAGCTTTGCACAGTAATAACAATAGTTGACTCAACATGATTTTCCTTTTCCAAGTTAACTCCGGTTGGAACTAACATTGCATGCAACTATAAATCTATATATAAAGGCAGAGGTATATTATCAACAGATCAGACGTGCAAATTCTGGAAAAAGCATCATCTATTCAATGGTAAATCAATAACTAATTTCAGTCCAAAGTAGTATCAAACATTGAAAACTAGAATAAGGGGAAAAAAATAAAAATTAAAAAAAGCCGAAATATATACTTGCTCCAAATGAACAAAGTGTGAAGAAGCATATGCATAAAACAATGATTTCCAAGAGGGGATTAATCAATTCTTAGTATCAATGCCTAATGGTAGAATTATCTTAAAGCTAGCTAAGAGTATCATGTCTTCGCACGCATCTTGAGCATGATCTCATTATAAGGCCTCATGAACACAACCACCGAAAATTCACACCGCTACAGGCATTACCACATAAGCAATTAATTAGAGAGAGAGAGAGAGAGAGAGAGAGAGAGAGAAACATACCTTTCCTTACCACACATAGAAAGGTCATTTGAATGTTAAAATCCACAGCAGATATCAAGGATAAAATGCACAAGTAGTCCTCATATTATTCTGATATTGCGACTTGGTTCTTGAAATTTTTACCTAAACACTTCAGGCGCTGAACTCTCACACATTGCAATCTAATATCTGGCTTAAAAGATCTGACATCTTTTATAGACATTTCATTTTAGCTCAATCAAACAGGCTTGAAATAATAATTTTACAGTAAGAGGGCAGATTTTCTTTACATCAGCTACTAAATAACGATGGACTGAAAGGGTTCAAGTGAAAAGCTCAGGAACTAATTGCAATATTGGGATGGTACAAGGACTATACGTCACATTTTACACTTGCTGTAATTCACGATTGTAAGTAAGAAGTTAACTGTCTGTGAGAGAATAAAAAGATAGACCATTCTCAAGTTTGATAGTTAATCTGAGTGCTCTTGGCACGCAGTTGTATAGTAATAACAACAGAACATTTCATGTAGGCTTGATTAGTTCGATACAAGTTTTCACAAACAACTGAACAATCTCATAGACATGCCCAGCAGTCTGTCTTGTCACATAATCAGAAGATAAATGTACTAAAAAAACCAACTATATGTGCAACCAAAGAACATCCCATGCCCCCCTCCCCTCCGCTCTACCAAAAGTAGGAAGATATACTGAAGAAACATACGGTAAATAACTTTAGACCAAAAACTCATACCTTCATAAATTTCTAGGCGTGTAAGGTATATATATATAAATAGTACTATTGGAACCTCTTGTACCTACAAACATTCAATGCGCTGGCTGCCGAGGTGCACGTGGTCGCACAGGAGTCTTTGACGGGCTGACCCTGAAATATTTGTTTGACAAAAACCAAGAAAACTTTTTAGTAGATTAATTCAACTTCAAGTAAGACTAACAAGACTAGAACATTTTTTTAGGTAAAAGTGTATGAAAGTCTGTTTTGGGACGACTACGTAATCTTAAAAGTTTTGATTATGGTACCAAACTTTTCAACTTGTTTGAATTGAGCAATTTGATGGCTCTTGCTTGAAAGGAATATAGTAGAGCAATCCATCAGAAAAAATAGTCTGATCAAGACCGTTAAATAAAAAGTGATTCATGTTGTCTAACAAAAGGTTCATGAAATAAATTGATTAGGTAGAAAAGGTCAAGACGTTTAAGGTCAGGTAGTACGATCAAAACAGTTAGTAGTTTGGGTAGCTTCCATACGTGTAGGGGTGTAATGTACCCGACACGGCCGACATTTTCCTGCCGATTCGGGCTAGGGGCCGGCCCAGCCAGGCTCGGCCCGCCCGGTTCTAAATCCGGGCCCTGACCGGGCCGGAGCTACCAAGTCTTTGGCCCGGAGGCCCAGGCCATGCCGAGCAGGGCAATGCTCCGAGCCGGCTCCTAAGCTACCGTTTGGTTCGGGGTTAAGGAAAAAATAGCTATTCCAGGAATAGGTTTAAGTTCAGGGTTAAGGTGGGGTTAAATTTTTTTTTGTGTTTGGTTGGGGGTTGGAGTTAGTCTAGGATAGTGAAAAATAGTGTTTGGTTGGAGTAGGTGGGATAAGAAGGATAATGATTGATAAAGAGAGTAAAATTACTAAAATACCCTCACTTTAATTATTTGAATTAAATAATTTGCTTTTATTTTATAAATTCTTTGATGGCAATTAGTTTTAATGAGTAAAATAAATTTAATTATTTTATAAATTCTTTTATTGCAAATAGTTTTTTGTAGTTAGTGTCTCCTAATTTAAAATCTCCCTAGCGTGCTTGATTAATTATGAACTGAGAATATATGTTAAAAAAGTAAGTTATTGGTATAAACTTATTATATTAGCAGTTAATTATTCTAAATTTATTTATTTTATTATAAAATATTTAATTTATGCGCTCCCTCTCCTCCTCGCCCCTCTTCCGACGACGAAACCCTAACCCCGTCCCGGAACTACGTCGTCCAGTTCACGGACTACGTACCGGCGCGCGGCGGAGCACCGCGCCTACCTGGAGGAGGAGCTCCGGGCGCCGCCGAGGGCGTGGCAATGGATCGAGCGGCGGAACCCCGCCGCGGCGTTCCCCACCGACTTCGGCGTCCTCGAGATCCGGGATGCGGGGCAGAGGGCGGTGATCGGGGAGATCGAGGGGCTGGCGTGGGTGAAGGATGTGCAGGAGCTTCAGGCGGAGGTGGAGGAGCTTCGAGCGGACGTGAAGAGGCTTCGGGCGGAGGTGGAGGTGGAGGGGAAGGATCTTCGGGCAGAGGTGAAGGGGATCCGGAGGTTAAGCTTGGGGAGCAAGACGTGAAGCTTCGGGGTGAGAATGGGAAGGAAGAAGAAGAAGCAATAGAGGAGAAAGAGAAAAGTGGAATCTTGGGAAGCGTGCGAGATTAAAGATGGGAGGGAGGGTGGGGTTTACTAACCCCACACCAAACCGGATTATCCCTGATAACCCGGTTTGGGGTGGGGTTTACTAACCCCACCCCTTAAGGGTGGTGTTTGGGTATTAATTGGGGGTTAAGGGGTTATTCCACCACTTAACCCCCAACCAAACGGTGGCTAAAAGGTTTTATTTTTTATTTTTAAAAAAAATATATAAAATTTAAAATATTAATAAATAATTATTTCTATTTGAAAATTTAAAACTTATAAAAATAAGTATAATATAACAAATATTTAAATTTTTTAAAAATATATATATAATTTTTTATTTTTTTTGAAAAAAAAAAGATTTGATAGTGTTTTCGGATCAAAACCCTCCTCCCAAGGTCTGCCACAACAGACCTTAGGAGGAGATCTCCTGAGGAGAAGGGCGCGCTCAACCCCAAGGCCCAAGGCAAGTTGCCTTGGGCCTTGGGGTTCGGGCCGTGCTGGCCCGGCCCAAGTGGGCCGGGCCATGCCAGGCCAAGGGTCTCTCCTCAGTCTCGCACAGCCAGACCCGTTTCGGGCCCAAGAGGAGAGGCCCAGCACGGCCCTCAAGCTCGGTCCGGGCTGGGCCGGCAAGGGTGCTACAGCACCCGTGTTGTGCTCCAGCCCGGCCCAAGGCCGTGCGTGGGCCGTCCGGCCCGTTTTACATCCCTACATACATGTTACCAATTCATTGAGTACAGCTAGAAAAAAAAGCAGTCGCAACAAACAAAGAAAAAGTAATTTGAAGAAAAAGCAGCATACCTTATCGGCAAAGATCCCAGTATTGCACCACTGCAGTTCAGAGCAGCTGTAGCACTCTCAGCCTGAAAGAGATAATCCCATTGATGAAAAATTCTGATGCATTCTACCATCAAAACTAAACATTAAATGCAGAGTGAGTCTATCTTTGGTGATCACATAATCGAAAAAAGGCTGATAAAAAACAAATGATAAAGAACAATCATAATAATATGCAGATTAAAGAAACAGATAGATTATAAAGCTCTTTGATAAAACCTTGGTAGGTGATCCCAAAATATAAAAACTAAATAATAAAGAAACTATATGCTGATTAAGGAAGCAACTATAGTATAAAGCTATTTGATATAACCTTGGTAGGTGATATCAAAATACAAATATCATAGTAAGCATAGAATGCAGGATCAAATTACAGCAATATATTAGACAAGTTGACTTATTAACACAGGCCCAAGAGCACATATAAATACAGATATAATGCAAATGAGCGAATGCAAACATGAAATCAACTTCATTGCTGGCACTATTACAAAAGCAAGTTGCCACACAAGTATTTCTCCTTATAATACTATATATCAGCCTCCTAAACCTTATCCACTAACCCCATTTGGTTCAAGGATAACGAACACCAGGATAAATTTGTATATCCCTGGAAAAGCTTACTATTCCGAGATAGTCAGCAATAAAAGTAAAATATGTTTAGTTTGTAATGCTGCTATTCCGAGGAGTAACTGAAATTGTGTTTGGTTAATTTTATGAAATATTAAAGGATGGTGGAAAAAGTGATGGTTGAGTTTGATGTAAGATATAATTTAATAAAAAAATAATTTGTTATAAAAATCATTTACATAGATAATTTATTATAATATTTAATAAAAATAATTTATTATAAATTATGATTTAATATATAAAAATATTTTTTTCAAATTCTACTTAAATTTAAATTTAATAAAAAAATTTATTATAATATTTAAATATATAATTTATTACAATAATATATTATAATATAATATATAAATATAAATAATATGTATTAATACAGTATAATTAATAATTTTTTAATAAAAATAATTTATTGTAGTACATAAGATATTATGTCTATATAATTTAGTTTTAATGCAACTTCTAATGTTAATAAAGCTTGGAATTAAATCTTGAAAAAGTACTATCCACCAAAAAGGTGGAATAATGTATCCTAAGCTATTTCGGGATAACCAAGAATAGCAAGGTTTGACCGGGATAAAATATTCCGGCCAAAAAGCATCCCGTTTGGCGTAATAACGGGGATAACTTTCATTATCCCAGCTTTATCCCCGAACCAAACATGGCCTTAATAGTACAATTAACGAGCACAATTTTTGGTCAACATCAAATTTCCCTAATTTTGAAAAATGAATTCTACGACAACACCGTGCGAATACAGGTGGCTAACGAAAAGCATATGTAAAACATATGTAACTTGTGAATTAAGAATGCTCGAAGTGCTAAGGACATTAAAGCAGCGACCAACCAAGCAAATGTTACTCAAATGTGAAACTGACAGGATTTGCTTGTATCATATTTATCCATCAAGATTTAGAAGATTGGCACATTAATCCCTATAGTACCATAGTACTACACTTAAATTCCAAAACTTCACACATTTATCTAATGGCATCTGTTGAGAATCAGAAAGGATGTTAGCTGAATGAATCAAGGTTTGAATTTTCATGTCAGCTACTGCAAGTATTGGCACCTTGAGCAGTTTCAACATTTTCAGCCTAAAAAATTCAAGAAACAATAAAAATATGCAATTAGAGAGAGAGAGAGAGAGAGAGAGAGAGAGAGAGAGGAGAAATACGGAAGCAAAGAAAAGCAACATTCAGTTCGTTTGGATTTTGGAATTACAGTAAGTGGTTTTAACCGATCTTATTTCCTAGTCTATTTGGTTTCCATATGAACCTTCTTAAAATAATTAAGAGGTAGCGGTATAGTAAAATATCTATACTATTGTAGGTCACCTTTATTTAGCTATGTTAATTATGATTGGCAAATTCTTCAGAATAGCATACTTCTTTAGAGGAGGACAACTAAAATATATTTAAGTGGCAAAAGAGTACTTAGATGAGGGATTCCATAGTTTCTTTCGAGGATTCATATAGTTGTACCCACCTAGAGGGGGATTACGACCGAGTAGGAAAAGAACTAGTGGGCAAGCATTTTACCTAACACCTAAAAGGACCTGTATAGTACAATTAGGGTAGATTGCACTAGTCCTGGAGCTTCAACTCAAGTTTCATTTTGGTGTTCAAACTTCTAAATTCAACATTTGAGACCCTAAACTTTCAACATTGTATCATTTTTAGTCCCTAAACCTTTGACAATGTCTCATTTTGGTTCTTCCCTCGTAAAAGTTGTTGCTTGCAACTAGTTCATATACATATCCATGAATCCATTAGTCCATGCATATGATACTTAAGTGATCCATTTCATATATAAAGGAAACATTGTACGTCAACGACTGGTATAGATGACATGTGAGATGGTATAAAAGGTAGATTGCATCATGGGTGTTACATAATGTGCAGATGCACTTAATGCAGGCAATGATCTCCTAATAGTAAATATGTATAGGTACTAAGCTGAAACTTTTATAAGAGCTTAGTGTCAGGGACTTGGAGAAATTTCAGACCAGCCCATGTCCCTAGCCCAACTTCGCTAACTAAAACGGGCAGCCAGAGGGGCACCATTCCAGCAACTTTTTTAGGAGACGAAAGGTTATGCAAACTGCAGAAGTAAATGGCTCAGAAAACTGCACAGCAGAAGCCAAAGAGCCATAGGCAACTCAACAATTTTCTTTACCGTTTTCTAGGCTAGTTTGTGGGTAGATTCAATGTACCGTAGGCCTATAAATAGGGGGAATGGTTGAGGCCAAAGTATATAGGAGAGTGTATTTGTATTTTCTGTTTTGAAGTAATAGAGCACTCACTTTTTGGCAAAACCTCTATCTCTCTCTCACTTGTCTCTCTTTCTTGCACTTAGTCTTCGAGGGCATTAGGTCCAGACTAGCAAGATCGAGACAGGCTTTCCCATCTTCGAGTACACTTAGTCTTCGAGAGCATTAGGTCCAAACTAGCAAGATCGAGGCAGGCTTTCCCATCTTCGAGTAGGAAGGCGGGCACCACACAGAATTTTGCAAGAAAAACCACTAAGTCCGTGACATTAGGGTCTCTAACGTCAAACTTGAAAGTTCAAGGACCAAAATGAAACTTGGCCAAAAGTTTGGGGACCAATGGTGTATTATACCCAATACAGTAGTAAAGAGAAATAAAGAATATGAAAGAAACAAAGAAATGACTCACTCTAAACTCATTTTGTACTGCTTACATTTTCTTGTTTCCTAAACTCAAATCATATGCTAGTCCATGCATCAGTTAAAGCAAATTGTTTGCAATATACTTCTATGGACTTTGCTTGGCAAGGATAAAAAAGTAGTAAATATGTTCCAATGTTGTTTTTCCAAAAGTGATACTGCAAGCATTTCCCCAAATGCACTTATATCGATATGTGACCTCACAAATATAAGTTCATCCAAAACTTAGAAGTTAATTTATTATCTTAACTTTGACCAACCATTAGTCAACTGTCATAACAGAACAATTAGTTTTTGAAATGACTTGATTATCTGCGCAAAAGTGTCCCTCAATTCTTGGGCAATGGTCATCTTCTTTCAAATGTTAATACTATATAGTAAACCTGATAAATTGACTCTCTCATTTGGCTACACCATTACACTTCCCAGAACCTTCTCCATCTACCTCAACCCATACTCTATTCTCTATCCTATCCATCTCCAATAGCTCGGGTATAGTCCCAAATGTCAAAAAAAGAAAGGATAAAACAATCAAAAGAATCTAATTCTTCTTCAAATAAAATAAATATCCTAATTGGATTCCATTTTCTAATGCACCATAGGAGATCAAAGCCCACTGGATGGCTTAATCAGATAATTTCTCTCCAAGCGATGAAGAACAAAGGGAAAAAATAAGGTATATATTGTCAGGCGACATACCGTCAATCAACTGTCAGAACTGAACAATTAGTTGGTGAAATGACTTGATTGCTGGCGCAAAACTGTCCCTCAATTCTTGAGCAATGGTCATCTTCCAAATGTTAATACTGTTTAGTAAAACCTAATAAACCGACTCTCTCATTGCCTACACCATTACACTTCCCAGAACATTCTCCATCTACCTCAACCCATCCTCTACTCTCTATCCTATCCATCTCCAATAGCTAGGTATAGTCCAAAATGTCAAAAAAGGAAGGATAAGTCAATTAAAAGAATCTAATTCTCCTTTGAATAAAATAAATATCCTAATTGAATTCCACTTTCTAATGCACCATAGGAGATCAAAGCCCATTGGATGGCTTCATGAGATAATTTCTCTCCATGCGATGAAGAACAAAGGAAAAAAATAAGGAATATATTGTCAGCCCACATACCCATGTATGTGGCTTGAAACCCCCTTCACAGCACCATGTATTTCCTTCACTCCTGGTCGCCGTCGGAGAAGAGTCTAACAGCTTCCAAATCACACACTAGTGCCAATCACCATGCATGTTAATCCTCTCCATTTGCACACTAGATTGCAAAGACACCACTTCTACCCACCATTCTTCTAGCTACCCTAGCTTGTTATGGCCTCTACGGCCAATCTCCTCTTTATAGTCCTGCTAGCGTACCTCTTGTCATTCTTTGTTAGTTGATCCATCATGGTCACCTCAACTTTCCAAAGTCATCATGATCCCTTCTTTCTAGCAAGGGTTGTCTTTCATTATACTGTAATTAACTTTCATGCCTCTCATCAGCGACATGCAGTCGCAGTTAAACCCAAAGGGATAATCGATCTTAGAGTAAGAACTTTCCCCATTCCAATATCCAAAGGACTAGGATTACCATTTCCTTTACTACCATGGCTGCAGAACCAGTGCATAATTAACACCTAATGAAGTGCATCACCATCAACTGCCATTAAGTCCAGCGGTATTCATGCATGAACTTAAATTTTAAAGGGACATGGTTGATATTCAGATATTTGTAGGGACACATTCAATATACTTTTTAACTCTGTAGGGATCTATTTCCAGTTGTTACTTCTTAAACTTGGAAGCTAACCAACAAATAATAAGACTACAGAAGTCAATCTGCCAACAGATTGAGTTAAAGATAACAATGCCGTGATCTTTATCTTTTCTAAATTACAATAACTGTTGACTTCTGTTCATTGAAGCAATTTCAATATATTTCTTTAAGTATTCATGTAGTCAGGTCCACCTAGAATGGGATATAGACAGGGAAATAGATTATTCTGAAGCATTTGAGCCATCACCTAAAACAACCTTTGGAGAACTAACACGAAAAAAAAAGGACAAACAAGATGATGACACACTTCACTATTCTTGTCTAACTTGCAGTAGTCATCTTCTGCAGGTTGATTTCTGGTATTAAGGTAGTTTCCTCGTGCATGAAAGTTTCAACAAGGCCCCATTAGATAGTGGAAATAAAGACACAAAATCAATATGAAAATGCAGCTATTAATGAGGACAGGTTTAAGACTTTCATTGACAACAGCGCACTATAAGGCAGCACAATTTACTGCCAAAAAGCTCTTGGGAATCAGTTTAATCGACAGACCGAATGATTGTCTAACTTTTCATAATTGATGCCTTAAACTTATGCATATCTTCAGCCACAGTATATATCCCTCAACTAGATGAGGTACTGTTTTGAAATTAGTTCAAGAAGACAAGAATAATACCAGTACAAACTCAACAAAGGCAATGCGTGTGGAGTGATGATAGTCCCCAAGCAGCCTCAAGCGATATACCTACATCAAGTGGGAGTAGTATAAAATAATTGTGCAAATGGTTGACAACATCAAAACAAACATTTAATACGAAAATAAACAAAAGTTGATTACAAAGGGAGCATACCTCTCCACATATCGACTCAAAGAAGAGTTTGACATCTGCTTGAGAAACCTACACCACAATCATTTTGTAAGTAGGAAAGCTAATGTAAAGAGAACATGTAACAAAAAAAATAATGAAAATGCAGCCAACCTTCTTGTCAATATTTGTACAATATACAGTCCTGGCACACATCTCGCGTTCATCATCAGACTGAAGGACACATTAGGAACAACTTGTTAGGTATCAATATGCATAAGAGTGACTCCCTTAAGTAAATGTAAATGCATTCTGTTACTCTAGCTCTAGTTGGATGAAATGGAAACTATCTAGATTTTCTTACCCTGGGCAAGAATGTCGGGTTGACAGGCGCAATAGCAGTTTTTGAAGGAAGAACCCTTACTGGATAATATCCGAGAACGGTTCCTGACAGATTTAAAGCAGCTCTTGCACCGTCTGAAGTTGCATCAGAAGAAGACAATTCTTGATCACATTGCAAAATAAAAATCAATACCAGTGAGAGCATGTGAATATGTTCACTGAAACCTACCCTCGTCAGTAAACTCTATGAAAGCAAATCGGAGGACAGAATTTGGGTCCCCACACACACGGCAATCGACGACCTACAACCGCAATAAAAGTAGCATTAAAATGGAACGTAGGAATTTACATAGTTAAAAACCATAGGAAATGAAGGGCGCTAACCTGCCCACAGTTGATAAATAGTGCCGCAAGCTGTTCTTCAGTAACCTAAACACCAAAAAAAAATGCATAAAATTCAGCACAAAGAAGTACAAAAATGTAGAATGAAAAGATCCTGATTTTGGAAAAGTGACGAACTAAACTGTCAATGAAAGACCATGGTAACTATTGCTACCAAGAAAAAATAACCAATACAGAAACTTTTAAGTTTGTCTTCTTTAGTTTATAAACAGGATTGGACAATCCCTAGTTACCCAAGGAAAAGCCAAAATATAACAAAATCTAGTCAAGTATAAGCAGCATTTAATGGCCTAGCTTTTTCGCAAAATTAATTGCAGGAAATTGTTGCTCTCAACTTTCATTCAAACTGGGAACCATTAATCCAAAGAATCAAGTCTCTTCTCACAGATATGAGACAAAATAAGTGCATAGGGGTCACACACTAACAAGTGCCTCTTACCTTTTAGCTCCACTTGCTTAAAAACTCTCTCTCCTAGCATGGTTTCCTACCTAGCTGATGGAATCATTAGAAGTGGCAGTAGGCAATCAGAGCTTAAAGTGTTAAACTCATCGTAGATATTAAGTATCTAAAAAGACAACCTGATCAATTTGTTTTGTCATTTCCCTAAGTTGCAACCAACACCATAACATATCCATTTGGTGTTTCTGGAATTAGAATTCCTCCCAAACTATTGAGGCCTAGATTGGTCATGTGGTGGCTAAAGGCAACCATTTTTATACTATGGAAGACCCCAAAAAGTGCTTTTAACCTGCCCCTTTGTTTACGCTCTAAAATTGCGGTAGCAACTGCCACCGGACTTCCATAGTACTTTTTGGGTCTACCATAGTACTTCTCATTACCACAATACCAAATTAGGCCTGACTGTAGTACACAGAACTATACCAAACTATGTGCTTCTGCCAGTTCGGATTTTCACTTTTTCCAATTCATTTGCACAACCCTACACTTTAGGATAAGTTACTCTTAAAACTTGTTCGGAGAAGGCACATAATTGTACTGAAAAGAATGTTACATACCATACATATTCGACTAATAGGCTAACTTAATAGCAGATTTGTATGCTAATGGTTTATGAAAATCAATTAGATTATAACATTGCGAACAAACCAGTGTTCCCAACACTTAAAAAAGGTCTTACTGCCAAGCTTATAATACATCTGTTGTACTAATTATTCATCTCTCATTAAATAAATTAAAATTGCTCTCATGCATGGCTTGAAGTTTCATTCAAAACACTAAAACAAGAGTGTAACCCAAGAAATTCAGACCAAGCCAATCTGAATCTACAGTTGAAAACAAATCTAAAACTGAAACATCTTGGATTTAGTTAAATTAGGTCCAAAGAAGTTTAATACATAAAAATATTGGCTGAACTTAAGACAAATTTTTGGTTCACTTATCATATTGAATTTTAATACCTTTGATAGACAACAAATGCAAGTTTGTCATGTTCTCGTTAAACTATTTATTTAGCTTACGGCATCTCTTTAATATATCCATGGTGGCCTGAAATGACATGTTCTATTACTGTTTCAACTCTAATATTTGTTTTAAACTTTTTGAAAAGGTTAGATACCCCTTAATTGTTTTATCTTTCTCAAAAGTTGGATACCTTTGAACCCAACTCCAAAAACACCTGACAGCTGAAAAGCCATATAAAAAATTGTCAGAAATTCTTCGAGGTAAACTAGATAGTTTGAACATTCTATAATTTTCACAATATTCAAAGACCAAATAGCTCATCTTCAAATAGAAAAGCAACTAAAAAATTTATAATAGCCCAAACGCATCATTGCTAACTGTGTTTGTAGGGGCAGAACTAGGGGAAGGTAAGGTCCTTATTGGAAAATTTTTGAAGCTGAATAAGCATGGACCTAAAAAAATAAGGCATTACATAGTTATTAGCCAAATATTTCTTTCCAGAACTAAAAATTTGTAACTTTCACAAAAAAATCTTCATTACAATCTTTCAAATTTGGCATCCTAGTAATAATTATGAATTGAATTTCCAGAAGTTTATTCCTCACTTCTTTAACGCTACCTGATCAGCATAGCTGATTCATCAAATTGTTAGTGGAATTTGTGCTAGCTTTCCATACAATTGGCCTCTTTCCTGGTAATAATCAAAAATTGAATTTCCAAAAGTGGATTACACGATTCTTTAATGCTTCCTGGTCAGCAAAGCTAATTGATCACATTGTTAGCAATACTTGTTTTAATTATCCATACAACTAAACTCTTTATATATAAGTTGATAATTTATTCATGTTAGCAAAGAGTAGAGAGTAATAATAAAGACAAAATATTAGGGAAATTTCGAACAACTAAAACATCGCAAGCTTCAAAATGACTCCTCAGCACCTATATACCTGTTACTTTATTCGATTTTCAGCTTGTTGGGCACCAAGGTCATATCTCCACCACTAATTTTAGTAAGTTGAAGCACGAAGATTTTAGTGAAAAAAAGAGTGCTAATTTAAGGAGCTTCAAATTCACACATTGTTCAAAAATTGATTGAAACTTATAATTTCAGGAGATGAATTAGTGCGATTAGTATTAGCATCTTTATTTTTCTAGCATAATGTTATGATATATTAAAAGCTATCTCAATTTGTTCTACAACTTAGTCTTTTAAGTTTCTTCTTTGAGAATCTTATTGTGTTTTCTAATGCCTCAGTTTTCAATAGATATACACAGTGATGTAATTTTATTTTCGCTTTGCTTGTTCACGTAAGTCTGGCATTATTCTATTGTGGTTCTCCTATGTTAGAACAATAATTCCATAAGTTTTGCTAAAATATAAGTGGTCTTGAATGGAAATGAAAGGAAGGAGATATACATTAGGAGTGTCTTGAATGGAAATCGGTACACTTAAATGAGTATTTGACTCTGATATAACAGGTTCACCACATATTTAGTAATTTCATCCAGATTTTGCCTCATCCTCAGATTTTCCAACTTACAATTTAGTCCCTAGCGTTATTTTTCCATTTAATATCAAGTAATCCCTTAAGGCTACTGACTAAAAAACAATTCCACATCAACATCATCATCGAAATCCAAACCTCAAAAATCTGTCCAATCAGCATACCCTAACGAATATGCCACTTGCACCTCTTTCATATGGTAGACTAACTGAAGGACTTCATTGTCACACAGAACTAACTACAAGGACCAAACAAAATGAGCACTTAACCATTAGCAAAATAATGTCTACCAAGATGTTATTCAAAGAGATCAGTCTGAGAAGCCCTAAAAACTTTTGTTAAATCTCTCATAACCTTCTACCAAAGATAAATGCAAAAGCTTATATTGAAGTGTCTTCTTTGGAATCTTGGAGCCTCATTAATTCTTTCATCTTCCCAAATGCTCGGCTTCTGCTTCTCAAGAGAGGTTGTTCCGAATGGAATGCAAACAACCGCTAACATGGCTACACTTGCATAAACATTTTTGCAAAAAAACAAATGATCACTCTGCATCAGAAAAAATGCAGGCAACAATTCTCAAGGTCCATAGGAGGAAAATGTTCAACCATCTCACAGAACATCTCATCTCCGGGGACTCTAGTATCGAACTAAGAATAGCCAAGATTAATAAAAATAAGTAGATACCCATCTGCAGTAAACCCTGATGAGAAGCGCCTAATACACAAAAACATAGTCCCCAAAATGCAATACCTCAATCAAACAAGAACTACAAAAAAACATAGTCCGCAAATTTAGAGTACCTCAATCAAACAAGAAAAGCCCAAGCCGAACCGAGCGCCGAGGAAACAAAACCTACAAACCTAGCTCACTAGGAGCCATCACCTGATATTTTGTGGGTAAAGTTGAGAGTTGAGTTCTCACCTGCTGATCGATATCAGAAACATAGACGGTTCTCCGGATTGCCTCTTCTCGCTGGGCCAAACTCGTCCTGCTGTTCGTCCGGCGATTCCACTGCCCGTATCCATTCTTCTTCTACACACAGAAGCATCAAGAGAAAGATACTCCTCAGAGGATCGAATATAATATCCTGAAAAATGGAGAAAACGAATATGAAGTAGAGCGGAGTCAAAACCCTTACCCTCCTTCCGCCGACGCCGCCATTCCCCAGTCCACTATTGATCTTAAACCCGTCGGAGAAGAATCCGGCGCCTCCGCCGGCGCCGTGTTGATGGCTGGAAACAAGCGAGGGGGGGACGAACTCCTCCGCCATGGGATTCAGCTTGGAGAGCAGCTCCTCCAGATCCCGCATCTCCCGCTTGAATCCATCGCCCCCGGCCGCCTCCGCGCCGATGCTCCGATGCCCTCCTCCCCCCGCCGCCGCGGCGCTCCGCACCAGCTCCTCGCCGCCGCGGGCGAAATGGTGGGCGCCGATGTGGAAGGCAGAGGGATCGTGGTGGGGCCGGAGCACCGGGAACCCGGCGGCCCCAGCGTGGTCCAGCATCCGCATCGCCGGAGCCGGCGCCGGCGGTGGCAGGATCCCGTCGAGATCCTTGGCGGCGGCGGCGGCGGCGGCACGGGTGTCGGGTGCTCCGCCGCCGCCGCCGTTGTAATCTCCGTTCGCTCCGAGATCGACGACTCCCGTGCCTTCGATAACCGCCATGAGACCTCCCTCCCTCCTCTCTTTTCTCTCACAACGCCGAAGCCCTTGTCCCTCTTCACTTATTATTAATAAATAAATACAGAGTAGGAGCCCAGCCAAAAAAAAAAGAAAAAAAAGAAAAAAAAGGAAAGAGGAGGGAAATGGGGTAAGATCACCGGATGGGATCGGGTCACCGTCGAGAAGTGGAGCCAATCGGAGAAGAAAGATCAGAGGGAGGAGGGTGGTTGTTGGTGGAGCAGAGTAGCGGAGGTGTGCGTTGCCTCTCCCTCTCCCTCTCCCTCTCCCTCTCCCTCTCCCCTTCTTTTCTT